>NC_073351.2:32887500-33187500 GCF_027580225.2 Misgurnus anguillicaudatus | reverse complement strand
TTCTTGAGAACTTCTTAATATTAATTTAACCTTAGGCAAACATTGGTATGCTTTTTGAGAAAAAACGAATTTGTTTCATGCAAATTTCTGAAAATTGCCATCGCAAAAAGTCACGAAATCCCAATCCAATCTCACGGCAAGTCGTGTTATAGTCACGAAATATTTGATTAATTTATTTGTGTTCATGGACACAGTTTTCTGCTTTTTTTGTGCCAAACTCAGCACAAATTTCTATAAATATATTTTGTGTCCGTGGCATGACCTCATTTTATGTATTGTTTTCTCATTGTTTTATCCATTTTTTTACCATTGTCGCTTAGGGTTGGGGTTAAAACGACTTTTTATTACATTTCAGACATCCTAACCCCAACTCTAGCCCCAACTGTTTTAAAATCGGAAGAAAAACATTTAGAAACCAATACATAAAGTTACATCCTAACCTAAATCTAACCCCAAGCAACAATGATTTAAAAAAAAAAATGAGAACACAAAATGTAAAATGACACGAAAAAGAAAGTTGTGCCACTGACATGAAAATCTATTTATAGAAATTTGTACTGAGTGACACGAAAAAGACATTTGTGCTCATGGCACGAAAAATCATGTTTATGAACACACATACTTTAGTTAAGTGTTTTGTGGCTATAACACGACATGCCTTGCGATTAGGTTGGAAATCCTGGAGGGACTGCTTATTTATAGCACTGCACAATCTTGCAATATCTTTGCAGTAATAAATGAGGAATTCTTTGTCTCACACTTTCTTAAACTCTTTATTAGTCTTCTGCTTTCATTATTTAGTATTCTGCTTGATGTTCTGTTTCTTGAAATCTTTTCTGCATATTTCTGTGCTGGTTAGTCTCTCTCTGCTGTTGCACTGGATGGATCTTTGTCTTCTGCTTTAGCTGTCGCCCCCTCCTGTATGCCGCAGGTACTGCACCGCTTGCACTGCACCGCTTGCTGCTTCTATAGTTCATCTGCCAAAACAAAAATGGCTTTATACGCATAATATCAGTAGCAACATCTTTCAAAGATTGAAATTAATGTAAAATCAATGATTGAACTCAAAATGTTAAGATTTAAATCTCATAATTAAATTGAGACTTTAACCTGTATTTTACGGACGGGGTCACATATCTCATTTGTTAGGTGTTTGGGAATTGATATAGATGTAGGTCATCCAGAAGTGTTTTTGTCATAAAGTATACTGATTTGATTTTTCCTTATTTTCTCTCCAATTCTTGCCGAACAAATCCTGTCATCATTAGCAAGGTGAAGATTTTGCCTCGCTGTCTCCCACTGGTATGCTTCTGTTTAAATCATAAACTCTCGCCGTACCTGTGTTTTCCTTGTCAAACCCTCACCTCGTGCAACGTTGTAACTCAAGTTCCTGTCTGTTCCACAGCCGTTCAATCCCCCAGTTACCCCAGCCCTACTGCCCCGTCCCCTTCGCGCAGCTCCATCCAACGACCTGAGAGTTACCTATTTCGTCTGAGTCAGCGAGAGGAGAAGAAAAAAGGTATGTTTACCTGTCACAGAGCGTTGCTGCATTCTGATTTGTTTGGGTGTTAGGGATGTCACTTTGGGTGATTAAACACATAAATGTGTGTCACTGCAGGATGGTGATCAGATCAGTGTTTATACCAAGTTAAAAGCAGTACAAATGGCCAGATGAATCTGTAGGCAATCACAGAATTTAATTTCAATATTTATTTATACAGTTCTTTCACTGCACATTTCAGCACTGCAGACTATTGAGTTTTATTATGTGCTTGTGCTTAGCATGTTATGCATGCTTATTGAGTAATTAAGTACTGACATTTTTATCACTTATCACAAATTCAATGTTGTTGTTAGCAGGAGAATCAAGCGTGCAGAGGGCGGAGCCTGTGGAAACCACACCCACACAGAGCCCAGCCCCAACAGGAGAGGAGGCGGAACTGATTGAACAACTGAGAAGGGTGTGTCTTTAAAAACACTACAAGACCCTCCTCTTTCTTTCATCTTGACACTATAAATAAGCTTATTTGCATTAAAAAAACTATTTATTCAGTTTATTTAATTTCTGAATAATAATAATGAACAGGGATAATTGTATTGTTTGACTGATGTGGTCTCGGCCGTTTCTCATTTTGTAATTTTTTTGTAGAATATCGAATGTCGACTCAAGGTGTCTCTGCCCAGTGATCTTGGGGCAGCTCTGACTGATGGTGTTGTGTTGTGCCATCTGGCCAATCACGTGCGTCCTCGGTCCATACCCAGCATCCATGTACCCTCACCAGCAGTGGTGTGTGAATCTTGTCATGTTATTCTGTAGGGCTGCAACAATTTATCAAATAAGGACAATGATTATTAATAAAAAATGTATTTGTTTAAAGGAAAACACCACCGTTTTTCAATATTTTACTATGTTCTTACCTCAACTTAGATAAATTATACATATCTATCTTTTTTCAATGCGTGGGTGTAGATGTGGGTGTTTTTCAATGCGCCGTCGGCGTATGAATGAATGAATGAGTGAATAGGGGAATGTAAGAGGCTGTTTACACTTGGCAATAAAATGCGTTTTCGGCGATCCGATCACAAGTGTTGACGTTAATGCCAGGTGTAAACGGTGTTCAAAACGTTTTGAACGCGTCCACTTTCGACCACTTTCAACCACATTCAGAGGTAGTCGAAACCACTTTCCATCGGATTGCTTTTGTAGTGTAAACACACATATGGTTGAATGTGTTCGAACAGCCACACGCGACCGCCTTCTCTCCGCCCATTTATCTAATCTGAGGTACTAAACACTAAGTTTTACGTCTTTTCTGACGTGAATAGCACTATTTTTAGCCTCATTGATAAAACTAAAGCTGCTGATCTCCATAGTTTCATTTTGAAAGCGTGTGAAAATTGCGCGATCCTATTTCATCAATTGCGCTGAAAATTCAAAGAACGCTCTAACATATAAATGTACAAAACACGGTGCATCATGTTTACTTGCGTTTGAATGACAGCAGAGAGACTCGGCCATCGTCTCACAGACCACCCCTCACAGTATTCAAGACAGAAGCGGTCGAAAGTGGATTTAAATACCAGGTGTAAACATAATGTGTCTCTCTCGTCCACTTGTAATCCGATCGATGAAAACACATCCTAATACCAAGTGTAAACATCCCCTGAGACAATATGTAAAGCGCATTGGATGGCCATTGGTTTATGAAAGCGCTATATAAATGCAGTCCATTTACCATTTTACCATTTTTACCATTGATGAGCCTGCAAAAGGTAACATTTTTTTAATTGACAAAGCGTATTAAAGCTTGGCGCTCATGCATGAGATGATGTAAATAAAAGATTCAAGACCTGCACGTAGCGATCAAACACATCTGTTTAGTGCATGTTTACATAGAAAAGCAATGGAAAAGCTGCGCAGTGGAATGAAAAAACGCGTTTGCTTTTAGCGGCTTTGCTAAACAAACTTGCACTGTGGGATTTGAAGTATGTTCCACATGTAAAACAAGCCTACTGTTAAAGGATTACTCCATTTTGATAAAAAAACCCTGATAATTTACTCACCCCCATGTCATCTAAGATGTTTATGTCTTTCTTTATTCAGTCGAGAAGAATTTTTTTTTATGGATTTTTCTCCATATAGTGGACTTTATTGGACCTCAACAGTTTCAGTGCAGTTAAAAATTGCAGTTTCATATTTGCAAAAAAAGTACTTTTAAATCACAATTTCTCGTCTCGCACTAGCCGTGTGAAGCGCCAGCGCAATATATTACGTAATCACTACGAAAGGTCACGCGTTAACATATGTGAAACGCACACTTGTGCACCATTTTTAACAATAAACTGTAACGAAATGGTTCGTTATGAATATGTGTACTGTTACTATTTTCATGAACAATTATTATCATTTTATTGATTAGTTGTTGCAGCCCTATTATTCTGTAGATAGCAGCATTTATTTTGTTTCTGTGTGCATATAAATATATATGTTTCTGTTTTTTTGTCCCCAGCCCAAACTGACGATGGCCAAGTGTCGACGGAACGTAGAAAATTTCCTAGAGGCGTGTCGCAGAATTGGAGTCCCTCAGGTACCTACCTCTGTAATTGAATCTCCAAGCTATTCCCCACATTATCTCAAGCAAAGTCTTTAATTAACCTAGTTTAAAAAATAACTAGAACTAACTTTAACAAAATGGGTTGTGTATTGTTTCATGTTGACTTGAAACTTTCTTCCGTTTAACGCCTCCGTGATTAATAGCTAACACCACTAACACTTTCTCTCTCTCTCCTCTCCCCTGTCCTATTCACTTTGTAAAACACCCCACATCCCATCAACCCCTCATTCAACCGCTCATTTCGTGTTCCTCCCTGCTTTTCCCGCCTCTGCGGACAGGATAGTTTGTGTTCAGCAGGAGATGTGTTGAAAGGGGAGGTCATGTGTGTTTTCAGGCTGGTTGAAGCTTTGCTCTCCCTGGCTCCGCCCACCCTTCAATCTGGCCCTTCTTCCCAGCTGGCTGGTTTTGCCCTCTTCTACCTGTCAATCATGTCGCTGCTGTGTGCTCTCTACTGCCACCTGGTGCCAAGCGTGTAAATTGTACTTACAGATTACTGCTTTAAAGCAGACGACTGTTTGTGTGCCAGCGTGTGTGATTTTTCACAATAGCCAGTGTTTATACACACGGATATTTATAGTGTTTCCTACGTTGAGCAAAATTTTTGTCTTTATTGAGCATCACATTAAGTAACTTGCTACTAACCTAATAGTCTCAGTAATTTTCATTAACAGCACGGTTTTTATGTTAAAAACATAAATATTACGTTAAAAACGCAATTGTAGATGTCAACATGTTAATTTGAGATTGAGGGCTCATCCAAATCTTTTTCAATCCAAACCTTTTTGTAATACTTATTAGTAGTCATGATAATGGTTACTGTGTGTTAGAGGTCTTCTCGGGTCCAAAGAAATGTAACCGACCCAAAATGACCCGAATCACTTTTTTAATAATTTTTTTTGGGCCATTTTCCCTTTATTTGATAGACAGTAATTAAGAGACAACAGGAAAGTACAGGGTGGAGAGAGGGGTATGGGATCGGCAAAGGACCTCAAGCCAGGATTCAAACTCGGGTCGCCGGAAGTCGTCGGAGCATTGTCCACTACACCATTGGCTCTGACGACCCAAATCACTTTTTACCCGAATCTGATGTGCATAAATCATGTTTTTTTTAAGAAAGCCTCGATCCGAGACAAACCAGAGAAAATAAGAGTAGAGTCTGACCCGAACCAGTGGCATTTTTTTTACCCGAATGTAAACGGCACTGATGTGTGTCCGTGTGCCTTGCATCCAATTTGGCTTGTTGCTCCATTTATTTTTCGTAGTTGGACGCTTGAACATTTGAGTTCACTCGCTTCATTCTCGCGTGAAAGCTGCACGTGAAATTCTAGTCATTTGAAAATTAACACGGAAATTCGCTTCACGGAAGAGCTTCTGCGACTCCGCTGAGACTCCGCCACTCTGCTCACTTCCTGTAATCACGTCACTATTACAGCAAGGTCCTGATTGGTTAACGTGGTGCGGAAATCCGCCGAAGTTCAGATTTTTGAACTTGCACGTTTTCCGCGGCAACGCTCAATTCGCAGGGAACACGCCGCGCCTTCCGCGCCGCAGGATGCCTAATCGCATCTTTGCATTGACTTAACATGTAAATCATCCGCGTTTGCCGCCTCTACCACGGCTGGGATACACGCAACATGAACGAAAATTAACCTATCGCCAGCCACAAGATGTCACAAGCGCTCTTCTCAAACAGAGGAGGGGTTGGAAAAGGACTTGATGCACACATGCGAGAGAGTTCGGGTTGTCTCGTGTCCGTTTGGCAAAAACACATTCATTTTAAACTAATCGAGACCCAAAGTTGCTATTATTATATCCAAGGTACAAAATTTAGACCCGAACCCATCTGGTCTCAGGTGGACCCTCAGGTTTTTGGATCTAAGTGTGCCCGTGAAGACCTCTACTGTGTGTATTATTGTCTTTAGGTACATGTAAGTGCCCCGGCAATAAGGTTTGACCACATTTTTACATTATTTCTTAAAAGACGGGGCTGAATCAAATCAAAATAAAAAAAATTAATGAAAAGCACAAACATTCAGCCTTAAAAAAAGATGAGAACGAAGTTGCCTGTCTGCTAAACAACCCTTTATTGTGCATCAGTAATTCTGCAAAGGAAAATTGCATTTCAAATTGAAATTTTTTTTTTACTTGACGGTTTCAGTTAATAGGGCTGCACGTTATTGAGGGAAAATGCGATATTCGTTACATTGCTAAATGATACGGTATGCAATACGATAATAAGGTCGTAAAACATATTTAATATATTCTGGGAAAAGATATCATCACTCTCTCTGCTATCTGCATCGACCTAAAACTTTAGGTAAAACTAAAAAAAAACTAAAATAGTTTAGTAAAACTAAACTATAGGTAACTTTAAAGTATTAACATAATTCAGTTATTGCAAACCATTTGCGGTATTTCCCGATATATCTTGTAGCCCCGTTGGTGAATTAACTGTACATTTTTGAGGGAATTGAGATAATGTGAAGGACGCCAAACCATAAACTCTCCCTTTGTGCCTTAATGTATGAATGTCCATGTCTTCCACCTCGTAGTTAATCATCATCTCGCTAACAGCACTAAACTCTAGAGTTATCAAGCATGCCAACCAATCTCTCAATCCAACACAGTTTATTTAGTTTTGAAGCAACAAACACATAAATCATAACACATATAGGAAAATACAGTTTAGCGCAGTATGGATGTATGTGTCTGTCAGATGTGCGTGTCATGATGTCTGATTTTCCTACAAGCCTGACTGTTGTCCTCTGCTTTTCTACAATAAAATCTAACCTTCTGTTGTTAGTTTGAGCCTCTTTCTTCTTTCTTACGTTCAAGCATTTTCTCACTACCCTAAATTAAATCGGTGTTTCTCTGGTTGACGTTTGTGTCTCACAGTAATAAGTGGGTGATTCTCACGAAAACTTGGTTTTAAACATGTCAAGCATGAAAATGTAAAAATTGCTTAAATTTACTTTTTTTCCCACCAGACATTGAAAAACAAAGTCTGGAGTAAATGGGAACATTAATTTAAAAACTTTTACTTATCATTTAACACTTTTTGTAACATAATTTAAAAAATTAGTCCTAAAAATCTCATTACCGCAACAGTCAGAAAACATCAACACTGACATATTTTCAAAATGACATGACAAACCTGAAAGAACATAATTTAGAGATTCTGCACATGCATTTAAAATCAAAGTATTATGCTTCTATTAATTAAATTAACATTTAAAAAGCATCAGTTGCGGTAATGATAATCAAAATGCCGTGTAAGCATTCTGACAAGACAATATTTCAAATTAACTGTAAAAAAAATGATCTTACCTGGTAGCCATCTTGAAGTAACTGGTCCATGTGCTTGGTCACTCAAAATCAAACTTTATTAAAATTCTGTATGTGTGCTTAAACTGTTCTCAAAAAGTGTTGCGGAGGATGAGAACATCAGGCATGGACACATCATTTTCCTAATTTTTCTTCATTATTATTATACATGAATGTTCAGTAAATATTTTTTCTGTCATCTAAAGTAGTCTAGCAAAACATCCATTTCTTTTTTTTCTTAATATTTTTGTGTTAATTTGATTAAATTACAACATAACGCATGTTCAAACACAGCCGGACACATTGCGGTAATGAGAATTTCAGCAGAAAATGAGATAAAATTTCCAATTATAAATTCTTATGTTGAAATCACACATTGTGCAAGGTAGAACACAGTATTGTGTTAATTCTGCTGCTTTTTAATGTTACTATATTACACATTTTAAAGCTAAAATCATTAGTGCCGTGGTGTTTCAATGGTTTCGTGAGAATCACCCAAATAGGATCAGAATTGGCAAACCGCTCAGACATCGGTGCTTTCCACAGTGGAACGGTCCCTGTTTACTTAATAAACATTTTTGTGTTATGTATGATTTGTCATTTAAAAAAAAATTCAAGTGAAAATGTCTTTAACTCTGTCCCCGGAATTGACGGAATTTTCTCTCGTCAATTAAGAGAAAATGCTTCCCTTCCAATGACGAGTTTTTCAAGGCCCTGGGAAGTTTTTGAAAATATACATAGATAGATACAGGTCATTGAAAGTGCTTGAATCTATTTTATGCAAGAAGTTTTCTGGAATTTTTTTTTATTATTCCCTGTGTAGTGTAGGATAATATCATAAAAATATCAAAGACTTTTTAAGCACACGTGCTAAACTGTTCGCTTTAAATGCTTAAATCTTCTGTATGCGAATGTTGATTCATACCAAAATGCTTTAACACATGAAAACGTCTCGGGTTAACTGTTGTTCCTTAAGAAGGGAACGAGACGCTGCGTCTCTCTTGCCATACTTCCTGCGTCCCTGTAACACCGTCTTTGGCAATATTTCAGATACCGATATACTTCCTGGCTCCCGCGTCACCCTGTCTTTGTCGTTAAGCTTCACCATTGGTTGAATTTGATATACACATTCAGATGCACTTACCCCTGGAGGTATCCCCAAAGTGTCACTGCAGTGACGCAGGGTGAGTTCCCTCGAAAGGGAACTGTAACAATGCATCTTAAAAGTAGTTTAGTCCTTGAATTTGAGGGTATTGGACCTGGAAAGTCCTTGAAAGGTCCTTGAATTTGAAGTTAACTAAGGTGTGGGAACCCTGATGTTGCGTGCAATTCCCTATAGAATATATTAAATATTTGGAAATATATATTTTATTAGCTTCTTTGATAAGGTTATGTCTATTTTAATAGTCGCGGGTGTGGGCGGGTTGTAAAAATAGATACAGTGGTGCGGGCGGGTTGGGGTGGGCCAAATATTTCATAAAAGCAGGACCCGCGGGTTGGAAAAAAACAGCCCCATGCATCACTAATATTGGATGTTTATATATTTAAAGAAGAAGTAATGCAAGGCATAAAACTTTTATGAAAATCATAAAAAATGCTGGCGCTGGCTGGCAACTTTTTTTAAACACAGGCGGTGAAAGAGTTCAAACAGGGAGGCACCGATATATCGGCTTATAATCTGTATCGGCTTATAATCTGTATCGGCATAACAGCGTTTTTCCCACTATCGGACATCGGACAATTGTTTAAAGCCGATGATCAGGGCAGATTATATCCTGGCAATCAAAAGGAGCAGAAAACGCATCAGAACTCACAGTGTGTGATTATTTGGGTGATGATTTGGGTCACAATGACAACAGAATTGTAGTTTGTACTCACAGAGGATTTTATGACTATAAAAAGCTAAGTAATCTGTATCTATCGGTATCTGTATGATGTTATTTCCAAATATTTAACTCATTCGCCGCCAGCCTTTTTGAGAAAAGTTGCCCACCTGCATTTTTGTGATTTTAACAAAATTTTCACAAAATTCCTTGCAGGAAAAATAATTTTCTATAAATATATAAACATACAAATTATATCAAATTAAAGAACACACCCTCTGCTTTCAAACAAACAATTAACAAACAAACAAACGTTTCATTATATATTTACTTTTTCTACTTAATTTAACTACTGAAATATGGATATTTCTCTTCAAAAATACAACATTTTGAGCAAAAAGCTTAAAAAATTGCGTTTTTGTAAAGGAATTTATGTTAGAGATCAGACTCAGAATGACTATCAAACATAAAGGCAGTTAAAATAAATCATTAACTCTTTTTAACTTCCGTTTTTGATACATTCGATTTGGCGCCATCTGGTGGATAAAAGCGGTATTACACTTTAACTTTGAAATTCGTCCAAAAAGGCATATTTATTAGTTAAATATGAACTCATAAATGACGAGATAACTCGTCAATGGCGGTGAATGAGTTAAATATCAGCACTGACACTTTGTATCGGTGCATCCCCAACTTTATAATCTTCCACCAAAATCTAGGCCTTGTATTGGTTGTTGATGTGAGTGCAGTTTGATGTTGATTTTTAACAAACAGGGTTTATCATCAGAAGGTTGCTAGTTTGAGCCCTATAAGAAACAATAACCCTAATAAATTAGATCTTTGTCCCTGTTACAAGTTTGTGGCATCGCTCTGTATCAACATCGACAACACAGAAGGTTTTAGATTGGGGTCTCGGAGGTCCGCAGAAAACTTTAGAGAAAAAAATACAAAATAGTTTACCATTTATTTATTAGTTTATCTCTCAGTTCTGACTTCCAGAATTGTTTAAATTTGCTTTGTATCTTTCTAGTATATGTTGTCATTATTATAGTTTGCTCAGTAAGGCAGTATTCCTTGAAAAGCTGCTATGAAACAAAATGCAATGTCCGTCCGTACAAATAAATTTAGCAGCACAAATAAATGTTTCACTTCAGCCAATTATATTTGTTATACATAAAAAATATATAAATATATTTTAGGTAGGGGCCCCTCGTTAAATATTCATCATATTTGGGGTCCTTGGCATCAAACCCCTGTTGACAGGGTTTCGCTTGTTCCTGTTGTTTGATTGACCGTCAGTCTGATCTCTCAGCTGTGTCTGAATGATACCTGTCCAACCTTCATCCTTCTTTATGTTTTCCAGAGTTCACGATGTCTGATTTAAACTCATGCTTTGCTTTTATCTGATTTAGTTTTGCATTGTCTTCATTTTTAAGTTGCTTCATTTTAAACATTGCATTTTTAAGTTATTTTTCTTATAATTTGTTTTTTCATTGACATGTCATTTCTTTCCCCCATCCTTTTTTGTTTCGCCCTCCGTGTGTGTGTGTGTGTGTGTGTGTGTGTGTGTGTGTGTGGTCACAGAGTCAGCTGTGTCTGCCTCTCCACATCCTGGAAGAGAGAGGTTTATCCGAGGTGACCGGGACCGTTCGTGCTCTCTTGGATTTGGCTCCTCCAAAGAACACACCCTCGCCCAACACGACCCCAACCAGTACCAGCACTGTCTCCCCACTCGCTCTGTGAGATTGACACTCAGACTGACCAGTTAACAGATGAAAGCTCCTCCCATCCTCCTATAATCCTATACATTTTAATGACACCTTTCTTTCATAGAAAGACCTTTGAACGGTTCTTTAACGGTAACACTCCTAAACAAACACACTAACCTGGTCTGTGAATACACAACAGCGCTCAGATGACCGCAGGAGATAAACAAACTGAACAGAGACTTCTTTTAACAGTTATTTTACACTTTCATATCTCTTATCTATTATGGGTGGTGTTTAATTTTTAGTTTTTTGTATTATTATTGTTGTTATTATTATGAATATTATTATTATCACAAACTCTCAGGTGATGTGGGTATGAGGCCAAACGCAGCCCTGTCAATGTCTGGCACATATTACATCACAAAATGAAAAAAATGCTGTTTTTTACAAAACCCATACGATTTGTAATATAAAATGTAAATGCAATCTTAATGATCCTAATTTTGGAAATTTGTACCCAGACATTTTCATGAGATTACTCAATTATCTGAGAGTTAATTTAAAATAAAACGGTTAAGAACTTGTTTGTCCAACTCATGTTTCACCCCAAAATCAAATTGGAAATCAGAAATAATGTTTTGATGAAATAAGACCACTGAGATTTATTTTCAGGATAATGTAGCACAATTCCTCCCTCGATTGTGTAATTCATTACATGTTTTTCTTTTTGTAGTAAAATAGTTTATTTAAATTACAACTTTTTTAAGCATCATAGTAGTATCAGCATTGCATTGCATGCAAAATATGTTTTCTATCTATTAATTTTGGGGTGAAATGTGATCAGGACGTTTCTGTTAGATTTATACATATAAATATTAGATCAAGAAAACGGCATGTATGTGACTGAATTACACTAAATAGATTAATGCATGAGGGATACAGACCTGAGATCTGCTCAGCGTTCATGTCTACTTCACAGGAGACAAGCTGGACTTTTATTATGTAGCCACAGGGTTGTGTTGTAATGGACACTATTAGTGCAACAAAACTATTAAAACTTTAAAAGTGAGCTCAAGACTTTATCGACCATGTAAAATGAAGAGGTATATTAGCAAAGTTTAGCATGATGGGCACAATTTTGTAACTAATATATGTAAAAAAAGTTTGAAAGAGAAACACAGTGAATTATTGAATGCAACACTTATATTTTGTATTGCTTTGGGTTTGCAGTCTGTGTGTCACTAAGCTGATGTTGATAGATGGTAAATATGAGCAAACACTAGGGTATTGCTGTTTTTTGTTACAGTTCTTGCATGCAGGGGATTTTGGGTGTTGTTGGGGGCAGAAATGGGGCGCTGTTTTTATTTTAAATGTTAAAATTGCCTCCTCTGCATGGCTTGCTTATGTTTTGTATGCCAATACGACACTTATTTCCTCCATGGCCCAGAGCTGGATTTGTGCCTTGAGTCTGAGACCCACAGACATTATTCACTGTTTTAAACTGTGCCACACGCTGTTAGTTTTCAGATGAATCTGGCATGCCAATCTGAACTTCCAGCCGTGTTTGGTTTTTATTCTCAAGCCGAGCATACAACGGTAATTTTCACAAAAACTACACTGCAAAAAATAATATGTAATTTACTTAAAAAATATAGTGCATCATTTTTGCATCCACACTTTTAGTACGTTTTACTTGAAATTTTAAATAAATTGCTTAAAATTCCATTTAATACTTACTTAAAAAATGGATGCAAAAATGATGCACTATATTTTTAAGTAAATCCTTTATTATTTTTTTAGTGTAGCTGGGTCAAAATCCATTTGGAGAGTTTTGCATTGTGAGTCTATTTAATGATAAATAAACATGTTTGCCTCCCTTATTCCTATCGTTCAAAAATAAATTCTCATTACAGTAATGCAAGAAAATATATATTGTAAATTATTTATTTGTTATTTCTAGAATTTTGCTCATTTAAATTAAATGTGACCATTGTATTGCTGTCTTTTTTTGCAATGCATTAAAATATTACAGTGATGAGAATTATGCAAAAAACAAAAACGTCCAACGTGCATATTAGTAATGTGAATTTGGGAGGAAATATGTTTGATTGTCATAAATATAAATGCAATGTTAATGGTTCTTAAAAAAGCTCATTATTTTAATTTTGTGTTTGGGGTAAAAATTATGTGCGTATATTTTTCAAGTTCATGCTGTTTTATTTTCTCTGGTTTGTAAGAAAATTCAGCAGCATTTATAACAACAAACCACCTCGTCCTTATCATCTTTATTGAGACTGAAAAAAGAATAAAAGGCAAAGATTGAGAGTTGAAAAGATTGGAAAACCGAATCATTAAATTGACTTTTTTGAAAATTTTTAAACAGGAAGTTAAAAGAGGATGAAAAATATATTATTACAACAAAGTTTTGTATAGATATGTTTAGTATGTTTGTTTTTCTCTTTATAAAATAAAGATCTTCGACTATAGGGTGTTTCCCCCAGCAGAAACCATGTGTTTCGTTCTGCAGGGTATGTCTCTGCGTGTCTGTACAGTAAATAAATACATTCCATACGTTTACAAGTATGTACCATAATACAAGAGGACTGTACGCCTTCAGACAGACGAAACGTTTGCCCTTTTTAGATTTTACTATTTTCACTGCATTTTTGAAAACTTCACAGCAACACTTTTACTGTAATGTTTTTACGTTAGTAAAAGATGGAAGTATTTTCTGGTATGAATATTTGGATTTATTGTGAAATGCATAATAAAAATTGTTCCCATGTCTGCAGTGTTATTGTTTATTATTTTCTTCAGTGACCTCATTATGTCTGGTCATGCACCGTTTCTTGTATCTGAGTTTTTGGCTTTTCTTCTGGCCAGTGAGTGTGTAGTTAAGCAACCAGATTGGGAAAGTAAATAAAGAGATGAACCATGTCAACTGGTTATTGTTGTAAGCAGACCAGCTAAACCACGTATTAGGTTGCGTGATAAGCTGAAGCCTGTACAAAAACCATAACACCTTAACCTAGTTAATGTTTTTAAATGGTCTAAAGCTAAACACCAGCCTGGGGCACCGCTAGCAATTTTTGGCCGTATGAAAGGGGATAAAGTTGGGCTCTCTACCACACCCATGTGACTACTACAAAAATGATCTTTGGGGGGCCCCACCTGTGACCCTTGACACCAGCAAAACCAGGATTAAACAATGTGCTCTTCTGCTCATTCAATGTGGGGGATTGAGCTTCTGTTGAGATGAATGTTCACTGTCAACTAAATATTTAGATATTTCTTGGTGTTTATTTTTATAACAAATATAGCTACAAATTTTTGTCAAGCTCTAGAATATTTCATTGGGTGGAAACTAGAAGATGGAGGGGGCACTGCTCCAGTGTAACAACTTTATCCATTATAGGCTAATGCTACGGATTGGGATCAACTTTATGCACATGGCAACGTGTGGATCAACACATGCTGTCTGAAATAGCTCCCTATACCCTTAAATATTGAGTGATTGAGGGGACAGACATTTTGTAGTGGTGTCCTAGATTATAGTGGACATTAACAAAAGGGTACAACCGATGATGTACACTTAACTGCAAGCCGGTACTTTAAGGCGCGTGCCAAGTGCACTCCCGCGTCTCGACACAAGATGGCGCCCAATGTCCGCGCTCGATTTCATTCACTCATTCAAAAGACAGGGGTGCATCCCAATTCAGGAGCCGTTTCTCAATGTCAAGGAAGGATCCTCGGAAGCTAGAATTTCGAGGATGCTACGTCATCGACGTCCGTCGAAGGACTGTTCCAATGGATCCTTGAAACTTCAGCCAAGGACTGAGTCCCTCGCTCGAGAAATATCCCATATACAGGAAAGGATGCAAATTTGTATCCTTCGCGCTCTTCACGCGCTGAAATCACCCACAATCCTATGCGCGCAGCACCGAAAGCACACCTTTCAATCACGCAATGACGTAATGACGTGCACTTGCTAGCCTGTTCCATTTAACGTGTTCTCCGAATGCTTAAAAGGAGCCTCGCTTAGCCTCTAAAGGAAGTGACTTGAAAGGACTAGTCCTGCCAAGGAAGTATCCTTGACATTGAGAAACGGCTAGGGACTGCGTCCTTCGCAGGCCGTATTTGAAGGCCAATGACGTCACCGGGCCGCGACGAAGGCTGTCCCAATTCGAAGGCTCCTTCACATGCAGCCTCCAAATGGATCCTTCAAGCCCTTGCCAAGATTCAATGCACGTCTGTGACGTCTGGGTATTTTAAAATAAACATTCATAACTAGGCTATAGTTACATTTAAGTGTATATTTAGCAAATTAAAGGTCCTTGCTAATATTTTACTATTAGGCCTATAAATGATGTTTTAGTGAGATGAATTAATTGTATTGCTGCAATTGTGCATGCCTTTACTTTTGTATTTTTAAGTTTGGCTGTTGGGTAGTTGAATCTGTATCAATGCGTCATATTACATTTTTTTTAATATCAGGCTCCATATTTATTTGTAAAAGTCTGAAAAGTCGCTGTCCCAATTCGGAGGCTGCTTAAAATGAAGCCTCAAAATGCGTCCTTATTTTCCGCTGTGGTAAGATAGAACGAATATATATTTATTTTTTTATATTTATTTTTAATATATATACTTTTTTATATATAAACAGTTAAACCTTTGCTAAATAAATGTGTGAAAAAAAATTCTTGTCACTTTTTTAGTATTATAAGTTATGTTTTGTATTAATATTATTTGATGTATGTTACGTACATTTCTATGGTTGATTAATTTAATATACGGTTTAGTTTAATCTACATCAACGTGTCACATTGTCTAAAATAAAATGAATATTTTTCTGGTCATTATTTAATTTAATAATTTAGAAATGTCTTCGCTGTGTCCCGCTGACAGGCACGTGGGCGCGTACAGCAGGGGCACGTTCAATCTCACACCGGTGCGCAACGTTTTGCTACGGTTTCCGGGTTGAACGACATGTTTCCTTTAAACGGTGTGCAACGGAATGCAACAGGTTTTAGAAGCGTTTTTTCTTGTTTGGTGGGTGTGTCAGAAATGTCGGCCCAATCAGCGGCAAGATGTACAAAACCACGCGATAGTAAAGAGACAGCTCGCTCAATGGGTTCAAGTTGGAATGTTGTCTTTCATTCTGGACACCAAGGTCAGTGACTGTAACATCGAGGGTATTTTACAGTATTAAACACACATTTATAACGATTTCATCAGGCTTCAGAAACATTTAAAAAGGACACAACGAATGGCCTCTCAGCTACCGTAGTTGCAACTCTTGCGTCATCACAACAGGGCGTTCAACACATCACCGTTTCTGTTTAATAAACGTTGTTCAACGTTGTGCAACGTTTTGTCGGGGCTGAACGCAACCCAGGTGACGCAATTTATGAGATGGTCCTCACCATCATGCTCACCATACGCACAACCGGCGCAACGTCATAGATTGTCTCTGAACAGGTTCACGCCCACTTTTGGGGGAAATCGCACTAGACGTTCCATTGACTTCCATTCAAAATAGCGGAACAAAGCAACGTTCGTACACAGCCGGCAGGCGTAAATAACTTATGAAATCACTCAGATTAAACACGTTGAGTAATTATCTGTCCACCCTGCCGGCCACAGAGCGCGAAAGATACATCAACACATCCAATCTGGCCAACACAAAAACATGTCTCCTTCATTCTCCCAGCATCAAATTTGTGTAACAACGCTCCCTATTGGCCAGAGGTGTCTTACCCGGACATTAAACACGTACCTCATCAAGTCAACAGGGAAGCAAGTGAATGATTTTACTTCGTATTTGAAAGTTACTTCGTATTTATTTATTATGTCTTTATATTTAGAGTAATGAGTGCACTTTTCCATCCAGCCATACAACTAACTGGCTTAACGATATTTCCAGCAATCACTGGATGGCGTTGTTACACAGATTTGACGCTGTGAGAATGAAGGAGACATGTTTTTGTATTGACCAAGTTGAATGTGTTGATGTATCTTTCGCGCTCTATGGCGGGCAGGATGGACAGATGGATGCTCGACGTGTTTGATCTGAGTGATTTCGTGGGTTGTTTGCGCCTGCCGGCTGTGTAGAAACGTTGCTTTGTTGCGCTATTTTGAATGGAAGCCAATGGAGGCGCTGCTTTTTTAACCCCCGAAAAGGGGCGGTGACGAAATTTACAGTCAAGTTCCCGGATGTGCCGGTAGTCCGTATGGTCCTCACTGCAGAAAATGAGATCCAGGGGGCGGGGATGGATCTAGATCCAACTCCTCCCACTTTATTTTTGTCCCGCCAAATGAACCAGTATATTTGCGTTGTTGCAGCCCGCAATTAGTTGCAACCCGTGATCGAAACGTTTGCTCTTATACGGACTACCGGCACATCCGGGAACTTGACTGTAAATTTCGTCACCGCCCCTTTTCGGGGGTTAAAAAAGCAGCGCCTCCATTGGCTTCCATTCAAAACAGCGCAACAAAGCAACGTTCCCACACAGCCGGCAGGCGCAAACAACCCACGAAATCACTCAGACCAAACATGTCGAGTATTTATCTGTCCATCCTGCCTGCCATAGAGCGCGAAAGATACATTAACACATTTAATTTGGTCAATATAAAAACATGTCCCTTTCATTCTCACAGCGTCAAATTTGTGTAACAACGCCATCCAGTGATTGCTGGAAATATCGCTAAGCCAGTTAGTTGTATGGCTGGATGGAAAAGTGCACTCATTACTCTAAATATAAAGACATAATAAATAAATACGAAGTAACTTTCAAATACGAAGTAAAATCATTCACTTGCTTCCCTGTTGACTTGATGAGGTACGTGTTTAATGTCCGGGTAAGACACCTCTGGCCAATAGGGAGCGTTGTTACACAAATTTGATGCTGGGAGAATGAAAGAGACATGTTTTTATATTGACCAAATTAAATGTGTTAATGTATCTTTCGCGCTCTATGGCCGGCAGGGTGGACAGATAATTACTCAACGTGTTTAATCTGAGTGATTTCATAAGTTATTTACGCCTGCCGGCTGTGTACGAACGTTGCTTTGTTCCGCTATTTTGAATGGAAGTCAATGGAACGTCTAGTGCGATTTCCCCCAAAAGTGGGCGTGAACCTGTTCAGAGACAATCTATGACGTTGCGCCGGTTGTGCGTATCTATTTAAGTGTACGTTTGATTAATAATATAGTCGAGAAATATTCATAATTAAGAAAGTATTGCCGACAGTGTGATATCACTGAAGGGATTTATTTGTACATTATCCCACTTATTACATAGCTATTCCTATACGAGTAAATATAAAAACAAATTTATTTGCTATATTTTATTAGCAAATTAAAAAAAAGTAAACCATCTACGATGGAAACCTGTTTCCTATGTTAAGCAAAGACGCGTTAAAACAAGTTCAAAGTCCCTACAAGATAAACATTCATTTTAATAATTTCTAAATAACATGCCATAACAATTTTAATAATTATGCCTATTTATGCTATATCCATTCATAGGTCTTAAACTGCATGTGGTACGATTACTCGTAGTAGGCTTACCCGAAATGTTTTACTCCAACACACTATAGACAAAACTTACATTTCACCCTAAAGGCACTACTTTTATTGTAATCATAAAATTGATGACAATGACCAGAAGCACACAGCCAGAATAACCAATGTGTTCGACATATGCATCTCGGACGGCTTGGGGGTGAGTAAAACATGGATTTAATATCATTTTTGGCCAAAATATCTCTTTAAGAAGTGACACAAACCACATTTTTTGTGATTTTAATTTTACATTTTTATCAAACTACTTGAGACTTATTGCTTCATGTTTACATTATTTATTTTGTGAAACATTAACATTTTTATCATTTTTTTAATAAAATGATTGTGCATTGAATTATTTTTTAATATTAAAATATATTTAAACTGCTATAAAATGTCTTCTGTTTAATATTTTCACCTCCAGCAGCGATGACAAAACTCAATTTGTCTCATTTAAAACAAGACCCAAGATTAGGCTTCTGTCTAGACCAAAAAAATGACAGAGTTATATTTATTTTTAATTAAGAGGTTAAATCTGCAGATTTTTGGGGTTTATCTGCGTGCGTGGAATATGGAAAGGCCTGCTTTTTATCCAGACCTTGACGCTTTGTATGGTGCAGCGCAGACCGTGCCCTTATGACGTCAGAGTACCGCGAGAGAAATGGTAAAGGCGGACCATTTTGTAACATTTCGACATACTCTCGCGGTACTCTGATGTCACAACGGTCTGACAACGGTCGGAACGGTCTGCGCAGCCCCTTTGATTCTTTACGGTAAAATACAAGCAACATGAGAAGTGGTGAGGTGGTTCTTCTCAGTAGAAAGTAAAGGTACGCTTGAAACCCTTAAATATAACTGGTTTAGTTACTTACATCGTGTGTTGCACTTTCACCACCGCTAACAATCCGAAACATCGCGCAGACGTGTACTCGCTCTGTAGTTTGTAGCTCGCGCTCCGGCTACAGTAAACAACTCCACCTTCTTTGATTTGATTGGCTATCGCATCATTTTGATTTTGACAAGCACTGACTGTGCTGATTGAGGCAGTTATACAGTTATATATTAGGCAATTATTATTCCAATAGTGATTGCTATTACACACCAGGGGAATCTTAATGGTGGGCACGAGCCTGTGTGGAAAAAAATGGATTTGGTCGTAAGAGCGTGAGAAATGGGGTCAACTGCGTGTGCACTGCCATGTAGGAGTATTTTCTCAAGGCCTGCGACTGAGGGTCATATTTCAATTCAAAGGTATGTAACTTACTCCGTTTTTTATTAACATGACTCTGACAAACATCAAAACACAGTTTGCGTTGGGCACCAACTCCCCGGGGGCCACCATCTTGTTTGCTCAGAAAATAAAAACGTTTCATTCTGTTTAAATACGAATCACAACAACATACATAGATACAAACAAAATGACGTTATATACAGCATTTTGCGGTGAGTAAGCAGATGACGCGACATCCCCGCACCAAAATTGCTTGGATTTATACCGTCAGATTAGCTTTGTCACATTAAATTAAACTACAGATGCAGAAATGCACTATATAATTACATATTTGTATATATTCAGTTTGTGTTGTTGTCAAATACAATTATAAATGATAACAACAGCATTTTTAATAAAGTTTTATTCTCACACGGTTTCGGGATAAAATTTTAGCTCGCATTGCATTCTGGGTAGTGGCGGCCATTTTAGGGGACGCGGTCGTAAGGATTCACAGCAGTAGTACGGGAATAAATGGATCGAACGATGATCAAGTGTAAATTACATATAAATACAAACTCAACAATGAAGCAAAGTTGCGGTAACGTTACTTAGAGAAAATCCGTACAATCAACAAACTCGAGCTGGCTCCTTATTCGCCTAACTATCCGTTCCACCAATATCAGAGCGCTTCAAGCGCCTCCCTTGCAATGTCATTGGCTGTTTTTTTAAAGGAACAGTAACCACAACAATTTGAGACTGGGGCTGCGTCGGAAAACTCAAGGGAGTGACTCGTTGCCTCGCCGCCTCATGAGGAAATGACTTGTGTTTGAAATATAAACAGAGAGCGCCTTTGTGATAACTAATCACATATTTGAAAACTACAATACTAATTTCTCGCTAGAAATGCAATTAAAATGTGTAAAAAGTGAAAATGTACCTTTATTTACACTGAATTTGTACTCCAGTCGCTTCCTTGGCCGCCATATTATTTTTTCGAACTTGACCAGACTCGACCAATTACATTCTTATTGTACGCCCACGCATAGGTATCTCAGGAGACAGGAAGTAAACCTAACATTGAACATGCCTTGATGCCTTTCTTCCTGCCTTGGAAAGCTGCCTCAGAAGGCAGCAATTTAGAATTTTCGGACGCAGCCTGGAGCTAGGGGCAACCTTCCGATCTCTCTGATGAAGCCAATACGGAAGTGACTTAAACTGCAATTCATCGATTGGCCGCTTGAGGCTTGCTCCAAAAGGGAGTCAATAGATCTCCATGTTGAAAATGGCCAACTTTACAGTATAAAATAATTTGTTTACAGCCTGGTACAAAAAGTGTTTTTGGTCTGTACAGCTAATTTTGCCCTTCATGACAACTGTGAGGGGGGTGAACTAATCTCTTTAAATTATATTAAGCCTTAAACTTCATAATTAAGGGCATGACCACTTGAGTGAGGGGTGAACGGCCACTGCTGTCACTAGAATCGAGCTAGGCGGTAGGGGTGTGCCATAGCATACCGTTCACGATAATACCGGTATAATTTTTTACACGATAAAAATGTCATATTAATGATATAGCGACGTGATGACGTATGGTGCATTTACGTTCCCTAACGCACAGCAACAACAGCTGAGAGCAAGAGCAGCATGTCAGCGACGCGAGTGCAACCAAGCTTTAAGGTACACGAGGAGGAGATAATAGCAGCAGCGGGTGATGTGAAATCATTTTCTAAATAAATGCAACATATAGTCCAGTGGGACTTGTATATGTTTTTTCTTTTTCAAAACACATTTTTGACTGATGTGTCTTATACTCCGGAGCGACTTACGGTCTGGAAAATACAGTATTTGGTTTGTAGCTCCACCCACAGATGCGCTCTCACTTTCACTGTAAAGAGAAAAGAAAACTGACTTTTTCTAAGTGTTAATTGACCTTTACAAAATTCTGATATATAGTATTTTTATAAAACTTAAATTTCCTAACAAATGTCTTTTTAATGAGTTCTCTATGTTCTTATCACAGGTTTGGAAATGCGTTACCCAGGAGTCATGAAAGTTATCTAGTACAGGAAAGTCAAGCACCTTATCTTCTAAAAGATGCTCTGGTGACCAGACTTACAGGGGTCTTGAGCGTAAGAACGGTTCTGTCTTTCATTTTTGGGTTAAATAATTGATCTACATTACACCTTGAATGAATTATTTGAATGTACAGAAAAACTGCAGAACATCAGGCTGGGAAAGGAGCGATGTTCTTAAAAGTAATCTAACACAAACAGATTAAACCCTTGTCATTTTTACTGCTAATGCAATGCTCTGTCCTGTCAATCGAGCTACAAGAAAACAAAAGTCTTTATCCAAAATTTACTTCACAGAAATATTTGAGTATTTGAAAAAGGCTTGGTGTATTAAGTTTCTCTTTGATTAGACCACATGTACGTCACTTTGTGCTCTCGCATCTGTCCAAAGTCCTATCACTAGGTAGTAATCTTGTTTATGTTTGTTAAAGATATATGCATCTCAAGCGTTTACTCAATCTCAGGTTGTTACAAACCTGTATACATTTTTCTGATGAACACGAAGGAAGATATTTTGAGAAATGTCTGTAATCAACAATTTGTGTACCCCATTCACTTCTATAGTGGGATAAAATAATACTATGGAAGTGAATGGGGCTCATGAATGGTTTGATTATGAACATTTCTCAAAATATCTTAATTCGTGTTTATCAGTACGAACAAATTGATACAGGTTTGAAACGACATGATAGTCAGTACAGGTGAGATTTTTGGGTGAAATATACCACTGCATTGACACGTGTAGCCTTCTGAAACAATACTACACAAATGCATTGAATTGTATGTGTGTATAAATGCAGGTTTTTACAATCATTAAGTATTCCTTTAAAATAATTAGGATTATGATTTCTACCATAATGTGTCCTCCGAGCCTTTACACGCAACACTGCAGAGGTGCGCTCACGAGGACTCTTTTCTGCGTGCATGTGTCTCTCGCTCTCATGGTTTTCTTGACAGATCAGTTTGAGAACCAGCCGCTATAAAATAATGTGGCTACGTTTTCATTGACGAAATGATAACTAAATTGAAACAATCACATAATGACGACAACTATGACGAAAATCTCTATGAATAAAAACAAGACCCTACGCGGGGCGATCTTATTAAATCCAAGTACTATGAGAGCGAATTAAGTGCATATGGTGAAGTGTGGTCTCGCAGTACGTTGATGTCAAATGCTGAAAGCCTTTCATTACGCTGTTATGCTGACTAAAACTTTGGGTTCTCAGATGGTGGAGGAGAAGTTTCACAGAGCCAGTAAAGAAGTGGCTAAAAGGATCGTTATGATGTCGGATGCCAGATCCACCTAAACTTTCATCTAGAGCAGTGTTTCCCAATCCTGGTCCTTGAGTACCCCCTCCAAGAAAGTTTTATATGATTTTTATAAAACACTTGATTCAACTCGACAGCTTGTTAGGGAGACCTGTTAACCATTCTGGAAGGAGGCTGATTGGTTGTTTTGAATAAGGGGACATCTACAACTTTCTGGAAGGGGTAATTGAGGACCAGGATTGGGAAGGACTGATCATGACGAAGAGGGAAAGATCCTATTTCATCAAAGCTAAAGAAGCAGGAGACTTGGGACACAAGCACAAGCTCACTCCAGACTTGGTTTCTGGCTTTCAGGTCTGTATAACATTATATACAAAATCATTGATTGTATCTGTAGAGCTTAGGGGTAAAACATTGCATTAGCAGTGCAAAAGGACAAGTGTTCGAACCCAGGGAACACACATGGTGATAAAAATGTATACCTTATAATGCACCAGAGGCCATTTTGGATAAGCATCCCCCAAATGCGTAAATGTAACTAGTCGAAGCCAGATCATTTCAGTCCTAACCTGTTGTTGTCACATCAAGTTTTCAATCCATACATTTTTCTTGGAAATTGAGCCCTCTCCCATCAGAGCTATGGGAACACACACAATTCTGGTCTGATTGGCCGTCACCACTTTACAGTTAATGATGAGAACTCCTTCACAAAGACCATTAAAGATCACATAACACACACGATTTCTGCCACTCTTATGTTAATCTTGGTTATCTTGAGTAGTATTTCATCCTTCATATTTCCAAAGAGTCTTTAGTGTTGTCAGATTCATAAAAGACAGAACACCTTTTCCAGGTTTATTTTTTTTTTTTCGGAAAAGATGATCTCTTGAAGGCGTACAGTGGGCGGAGCTAAAGAATTACGAGTACACACAGCCTTTAAATTCTAATCCAACAGCTGATACATCAAAGTAAATAAAGCTTAAATAAAAACTGTTTTTTACATAACCTTGGCTTACAGTCAGATGCAGCCATTGGCCCAGAAATACTCTTGTCACATGCTCAATGGCTTTTTTGACATTATGCATTAGTTTAGCCTGAGGATTACAACTTTTAAACGGTGTCAATAAATCAGAATGCATGAAATGGTGTTAAACCCCTCCTCTAAGGACACTATCTGGAATGACCTCTCAAAAAGATACCAGGTGTTCAGCGTAATCATATTCTCACTTGTTTTTAATTAGGATTATTTAGGGACTCATACTATGTTTTTGTCTTACTTGCAGGTTGACAGCGTCAGACAGTTTTTGGAGGAGGGCACAGCGTTGGATGCCAGATTCAAGTCAAAAGTGTCAGATGAAGTGTGGTACAGACTGGAGGAGGAGCTGATATAAATGAACAGGTGTTAACCATTATTAGTTATCTACTTCTCTTCAATTTTCGATACCAATATACATGACCCTCATATTCTATTCCATACAGGTTCAGGGCCAGCAGATGAATCAGGGGCTTAAAGAGAGAGCGGATGACCAAGATGACTGCATATCTGATGAAGACATCTGTGCATCTGCCAGTGAAACAGTGGTAAGAAAATATAAAGGCATTCTGTTTTCCCCATTTAATTATTAGTACAAAATGAACTTGTTTGCATGTACCTCAATAGTGATTTATATTTTTCTTTATTTCCTGACCTATTGTTCACAGAAGAGGCCAAAGCTCTCTGCCCTCAAGGAGCTGTTTGCTGTAGAGGACATAGAAATAAAGTAAGAAAAGAGACCACCAGCACTAATAAGGCACTACAGATTACTTCCATCTCCTCAGTCCTCAGCGAGTCCAGTAACCCTGGTGGTGTGACATGAAGGACACGGCCAATGCTTTTTTTGATTTGGCTACAGGGTATCTCTGTGTGCAAGCATCATCCACACCCTCAGAGCGTGCATTTTCTACTGCATTGCAAATGTTTTAATGATACCTAGCCCTATATCAGTGTTTCTCAAACTTTTTCAGCCAAAGGACCACTTTATCTTCCGATTTTTTTCTGAGGACCAACTAACAGAATCCTACTCTAACACGCCTCCAAAAAAAACCAACAAAATAGGAAGTATAAGCTAAATTTAAGTGTAATATGCAACTGTTTCAAGTCAAAAACTAATTTTTTAAACACAAGTGCAATGATATGTTCAGAAATGATTATATGAATTTTATTTCATTAGAAAAAGTAAATGTGAAATGAGTTGCAGCTTAATATGAACAACAAACTGCACATGTGAAAAAAAAACTGCAATTACACATAACAGCCTAGGTCCCACTTAATGTCATTCCAAATAGCCATTAGTTTAAAACTGAGGTGGTGGGTATATGAAGTCTATGGTTGTAACTATGGTAACAATAAAATGCTGAAAAAAATTTTCCCCTTAATGTCCAAAATCACTGAAATTACAGAACTAATAGATATGTGGATTTTAGCTGCTTTCAGTTTACGCTTGATCTTTTCTTTTGACTCCTCTTTGGTTTAGCCACCGATCCATTTTTACGTAATTAAAACAGAATGGCAAGAACTGATATCACAGTTTCACAAGGGCATTAAAAATCTATTTAAATAAGTGACAATTTTGTATAAACACTTGCCTAGTTTAGGTCATCTTTTGGCAGACCACTGGGGGGTTTGGGGTCCGCGGACCACACTTTAAGAATTACTGCCCTATGTAAATGTGAAGTAAATACTTGCTTTTATATTATTATATATTGATGGATTTTTTTGTCTGTACGTACAGAGTAACTAGTATCAGCTTAGTAACCACTGATTAATCTAAATGTTTTCAACTTTTCTTTTGTGTTTTTTTGCAGATGCTTTCATAAAACATCATAAGGTGGAAACTGTTGGACAGTTAGGACAGGCTATGAATTCTGAGATGGCAAATAGAAAGGAGACATAAGCCTGCCCCCAATCCAAATTTATGCTTTGATTTTATATCTGAAGTCTAGTATTTGTTGCTGGCTGGATTCATGTTGTTAATGTGCAGTTAATGGATATACTATATATTTGCGTAACATATATATTATGTGCATAAATGTATACTGCATTGTTTGTAAAATCTGATTTCAGTACCCACTGATTTATTGGGGGAGTTTAGGTCAATTAAATTATTTACATAAGCTGTGTGTTGAGTGGTTTTTATTTGTGGGAAATGTGTTTACACTGTATGTGAAATATACTAGAGGGGCTTTCACATACATTTTTAAATAGATGTACATATAACAACAAAATAATATGTTGACAAGTACTAGAAAGAAATATATATGGTCATATATTGCCATATAAAACCATATATTTACATAGAAGGTTATCTACGTGTATTTTAATATAAAAGTAATTTATAGATGTAAATATTTTAATTATAATACATAAGATATTTTAACGTAGTTGATTAGGATTGACACAAAGAAGTCATAAATGTTCTGTCGTCACAATAAATGATCTGTTGTCATAGAGACGATGTGTTGCAGTGTGTGTTCTATATTTAAATTATTTGTCTCTCATTGGCCAAGCGAATGGAATGTTTGACGTCACCGAACATATAAAAAGGCTTGCCCTGACGTGTTCCCTTCACACACTAGTGATTCTCTAAGCGAAAGCTATTGACCACTACTACTCTCCTGACTTAACAGTCATCTATTTCAAAGCAGACCAAACGATTACCACAAGTCTTTCAACATCATGGCTGAGTCGAAGAAGGATATCGAGACCAGCGAGGGTGGTACTCTGCGAAAGCAGAATTCTGCCCCAGGGTCTCTGGTAACCTCCCCTCAGCAGGAACTGAACTATGCAGGTCAGTAAATATTATTTACGCCCTTTCTCCATCCGAAGGTTGCAGCTAACGAAGGTCGCATATGCAGGCTGCTCATGTCTGGTTTATTTAAGTTAACTGAGCATTGCATCCGAAAGTCGTAAACATATTACAACAATTTACGATTAACTGAAAATAATAGCCAACCTTATAATTGTTAATATTCTGCAAAAAGACGGTTTAGATGACGTATGTGTTATGTATGAACAACACGGACAACATGTGAGCTCAACCAAGCGGAAACTTTACTCTTCTTTTTTTTGTCAAGTACACCCTACTGAAAAATCCAGCTAAGACCAGCATAAGTTTTAGCTGGTCCCCAGCTTGGTTTTAGCTGGTTTTGCTGGAGAAGGAAGCTGGTTTTGCTGGTGTAGCAAGCTGGTCTAGGTGTGTTTTGGTCACATTTTAAGCTGGTCTAGCTGGACTTAGCTGGTCATGCTGGAATACCAGCTGGCCCACCAGCATGACCAGCTTTGTCAGGCTGGGAGGACCAGCATAAACCACCTTAGGCCAGCTAAAACCAGCTACCAGCTTGTGCTGGTTTTGGCTGGATTTTTCAGTAGGGCAGCATCATACTTAAGGTGTCAAGCGCCATCTAGGGGTTGCAACATACAACACATAATATATGACAGTATGCAGCCAAATGCGACCTCCGAAGGATAACTACCTTGAACTCATTAACCTTCTGATCCGCATGGTCACATATTAGTCAAGTTTTGGGTTTGTCAGCTCATTCGGTAGAGAAACCCCAAATGCAAAAATATACATGATTTCAAATCATGTATATTTTTAAGTTCAGTAGCTTTACTTTGCGCTACACAGACGAACGTTGCTATTTGCCTGCATTGTTGGTGGAATTAAAGACTTGTATACGTAATGTTATGCATGAGGCGTTTTGTTGTAGTTGATTTAATATGAACTGTGTCTATTTCAAATCATATGGCAGAGGTGAGGTAATAACTTTTCCAAGTTTAGAAACCGACATTACATACAGCATTACTGAATGCGAATTAATTATTCGACGCATTACTTAAGTTATTAATTAAATATTGCTCTCTAAATTATGAAATCAGGGTCATAATAAGGTAAACTTTACATTTTTATAATGTTACGCGTTCGTTATTTTGTCAGATTTTTTTGTTATGAACAAAGCAGTGTGTGATTTATCTTTGGACTCGTCGCGCGCGTGCTTTTGTCTGGTGCGGTTTCTGTCAAACGCAATAACTGACGATATTGCCAAACATATTTATTTGTCAAAGTGCTTCCGTGATGTGAGTTTTGGTTTAGGTGAATGGCTATTTTGAAAGGAGGGGGGCACGGTGCAAAAATACCCCGAAATGCGCGACCTGTTTTTTTTACTGCTAATTTGCACGACGCCTCATTTTGTGTCACCATACATTCAGTTCATTCTTTAATGGGTCTACGTAGCCCAAACACACTTTAATAAATCTCACTCATAACCTCGAAAAGAGGACTGACTGACTTTCTTCTTTTATCACACTACACGTTCATCTAACTTACGAAGCTTGAGTGCCATCTAGTGGTGCATTAATGTAAGGACATTACAGCGTGTAAATCAATCCTAACTATAGTTAGCTGCTGCTGACCTAAGATCAGCATAGGAAATGTATATGGCTAATTTCAGGGACATCTATATTTTGCTCATATTCTGTACCTTTTGTTGTAAATGGAGTCTTTTAAACGATCTTATGCCTAGAATTAGGGAAGGAGGTTTGCATGATTCTTTGGTTCATAACTATTGTGAAAGTTTGATCAATTGTGCATAATGACATTCAATAAATGCATACAGAGTTACAAGACCATCACTACTTCCGGTTCATGGTGACTTTCAAGGGCACTACATTGTGTTTATCCGGGCCTGCTAATAAGAACACAAAAATCATTCATAGTGATCAGGACACTGGGTTTAAAGTGACAGCACATTGTTTTAGGTCCGTTAAATGGAGGCTTGTAACTATTAGCAGATAAACGCTATGCTAACTTGTTTTTAACGTGTTCTGATGTTATAAACACTCATTTGTCAGCTTCCTGCAGCCTCGCGCCCTTTCCACTTCTGTCATGTGCATTAAAAAAAGTGCCAGTTATAAAATTCTTCAACTATTTATCCACAATGTGAAAATACCATGTTAACTGTTAATGTGTTTTTTTATGTCTGATCTGTCCAGAGGTTAGAAAGATAATGCTAACAATAGCTGAGGTGGTCGAGAAGATCGTCAGTAAAATGCCAGCCGGACAAAGGCCCAATAAATACTCGGGTGATGAGGCACTTATGGCCACTCCACAGAGCTTGAGAGATACGGTGGCGGACCATGATGGTCAGTCAGCACATCATTATTATGAAACCTCAAATTTAATGAAAAACATTTGACACATTAACTTATTATATAGATAGTAAAACATACATGAAGTTACTGTGTACTTGTCTTGGGTCTAGCATAGCATGAGGGCGGTGTTTAGTATTTTTGGTGTTTAAATTTGTATGTATTATGCAATTATGTGTTTCAAGTGAAGTTTTTAAATTAAATTAAATATGGTTCACATAGTTTATTAAATTAATAACAGTGATGTATAAAAAACATTGTTTGTGTGTATGCATCAGTAGCGGGCGGTGACTTCTCTTCCGAGGGGCACAAATTCGAAATATGTGTTTGGAGTGTCGTGTGTTGCTCGTCATGTCAAAATGTGTGTTTGTTGCGTCATGTAAACCTATGTGCATCATGCGTCATTTCAAAATACGTGCTTGCTGCACATGCGTCAAAAGGGTTTATGACAAAGAGACGCTTACGTTCACAAAGTACTTGCAAGACACCAACTTAAAACTAAACTCTGATTACAAATGAGATTAATCGAGTATCTGGCAAACGCCTTTGAAGCGTCTGCAGCAGACAAGTATTTTGACATGACGCGTGATGCACATAGGTTCACATGACGTGCCGAACACATGACGGACTAAATACATGTTCGCATTGTTCGCTCTCGAAAAAGAAGTCACGCCACTACTGGTACACATACATGTCTTATGTGATACATTTTTGTTATTACTATTATTACAATGTTTGTGAAAATACCACAGTATTAAGTTTATAATGTCTTTTTTTGTCTGTTCTGTCCAGCTCGTAGACAGAATGACATGTCTACAGCTCAGGGGCAAGAAGGAACAAGCTGCGGGGAACGAGACTCACAACGGAGGTTGTGCGTCTCGGCACCCGCAGTTCTTGAAACTAGGTTTGTCCTTCCGGGGGCAATTGATGACGAAGAGTGGGTCCCTGCAGGTCAGTTTGTTACACCAGTGGTTCTCAAGGTTATGCCTGGAGGCCCACTGCTCTGCACATTTTGTTTGTCTCCCTTATTTAACACACATGATTCAAATCATCGGCTCATTAGTAGAGATTTCAATGAACTGAACTGATGATAGAGACATACAAAATGTTCTGAGCAGTGGGCCTTGAGGAACGGACTTGAGAGCCACTGTGTTACATTATTATAATGACACATTAAATATATATATACATACACATTATAAAACCTATTACATAAAAATATCATATATGTTTATGTTACATGAGTGTTATTCCACAGTTTATTCTTATTGAAAAATGTGGAAAAATTAGTGTTGTAAAATGATATATATACCCACACAGCAAAAGGACTCTGTGTCGGCGTCCACTTGCGCGCATGTGACGGATCCGCAATGAAGGCGGATCGCGGACCCGCCGTTGCCTCGCGCTGCATCCGCTCCGCATTTGTGGCGCAAATTGATTCATATCTGCCGCGGACCCGCAACTGACTCATTAAAAGTCTGACTCGAGCTCCGGGACGGATCCGCCCCGGAGCTTATTGCTATCAGGACCGGGTCCGTTTTGGACCCGTTTATCACACTTTCAAATTCAAAATCCCTTCTGTTCTTACTGTAGGATAAAATAGGATAAACTAAACTAGAGGATAAAACCAAAACTATCACTAGGCCTGGCTCCTGCAGCAATATAGAACCTTAAATCTGCATTGCCTTGTATTTTTAACCTAACAATATTGTAAAAAGGCCTAACAGAAAAGTTTCACTAAAAGATATCAATTTAATGTACAAAAGTAATTACTACTCAATGGAAATAAAAAATTGCCATTTACATTTATGGACAGTTATAGGTTATAGCGTATTCTGTTTTTGTTAAAAAATATTATTTTTGTGGTCAAAACCTAATTTAGTGCTTTATAGGCCCAGGCCAATGCAAACATAAAATACTTGATCTATGAGGCTACAACTTCAATGAAATGCTGCACTTTGCACAGCTAAAACATCTGACAATGAATAACTGGAGAAAGACAAGTTGTTCAACAAAAATGTTTTTATTATTTAATCATTTCTCCCATTACACGTCTCCTCGTTGCCCGATCTGTTGCCAGGTTGAACACAGCACCTGTAATCAAACAGACAGATGTTCATGGTATGTAGCATTCAAAGTCAAGTATGCTTATCATAGTAACGCCACCGAATGAAGTAAAAGTACAGTTTTTTCACTAGAAATGTACTTGAGTAAATGTATCACTTTAAAAGTACTAGTTACCCAAAGCTGTAAATGGAATTCGTTACACACCTCTGGTTAAATAACCCTGTTAACAGGCGCTCAAAATAACAGACGAGAAGATTATATTTACCAATCACACAGTCGCTCTGACTGACACCTGCATTCATTTAGTCACTGATTAGGTCACATGGTATCTTGCAGCGTGACCGTGAGTCTGAACCGAGTCAAACAATGATTCAATTGCCAAAGATTGATTTTCATTATAAAGAAGATGGCAGATACGTGCACTACACCAAAATTGCCAACATGTAAACTTAATAATGCACAGCTAGGGCTAAACCATTATCCACGAGTGAACATGCTAAAGTTTTCCTAATATCAACGTCATTCCAATCATTAATATACAGGATGATTAAAAAACAATGTTTACTGCCACAATTATATCAATAAATCAATACTTACTCAAAAGAGGGTTCAGCTCAACCGTGTCCCAGGAAAGAAAGTCTCGATTGACAGGTGTGCATCGTTTACCCGTTCAGTAAAGGCGCGTCCGAGGATCCGACATGGGTCTGTTCAGGATCCGCTGTTTGACAGTAGAATTTATGGCGCTGCCGGAGGCGGAGCTGATCCGCTGTGCGGCTCCAAAACGAATGTGACAGTCACGCGGGTTTGGCGACTTGAACGCGGATCCGCATAGGAGTCTCCTGCTGTGTGGGTATATATAAGAATAAACTAACATGTACACACATGTAACATTAACATATATGACATTTTTCTGTAATAGGTTTTATAATGTTTTTCACAATAGCATAATAACTATACAGTAACAATGTGTTAGATTTTAGAGAAGTTTATAATGTCTTCTTTGTGTCCGATCTTTCCAGTTGTGTCTACACCTGCAGCGGCTTTAGATGAGGAAGAGAGAAGCTTACCAGGTCAGTGTATTACACCATTATAATGACACCCCAAATATGGAACTTTTAATTTAACAAACAAACGTAAAATGAGAATGAAAGAAAACAACTCAAAGGCAAAAATCTAACACGGGTTTCACATTCTTTCTTAACTGTTTTCTAAGCAAGGTTTTAATTTAAGGTTTACAAATTTACATTCACCATTCTGGCACAAATCTCTTGTGTGGGCAGGACTTAACCATACTTTAATTCCATTGGCTAGTGAGATTTGAATTAACAGATCTCTGATCAGGAATAGGGGTGGGACAACAAATCGATATGCGGATTTATAATTGTCTGTCTTCGTGCGTTACAAGAATCCATATGGTGGCATCAAATATCGATATAATAAATTTAAAAACATGACTGTACATATATTTCCCAGTGTTATTACTTTATGGGTTTCCAAAAAACCCATATCGATAAGGCTCTAATCTGGTGGTAACATCTGTTGTTCATCTTTTCTATTTTTGTCTTTCAGAACCAAAACCAAAAGGCCGGAAGAGAATCCGTGCTTTCATGCGCAGAGCATTGCGGGCTATCCAAAAAGCCTGCTGTTGCTGCATAATTGAGGATAACGTGGAGCCATTTTGATCCTCATTTTGACCCGTATAGATGAAGCTGATGTCTATAAAGGTTCTGGTATTAAGCAAACGGGTTTTTAAGAACCACCCTATTGCCGGTCAGGTTCGTCATTCCTTGGATATATCAGCTATCCAAGAAGCAGCTGATCATATGGTCCATTCGACCATCGCCCATGAGCTCCGGCAGATCAGCTGATTTTAAGTCGGGTTTTTCTTACCTGCACCCAGCTCGTGATAAAACACTGGCAGTATAGTCCCTTCGGACTCGAGCCGGCGAGCTTGTTTTCCTTGGAAACATGCCCGTTCCAAGAAGAGGATGATCATAAATGTGGTCTATCGACCACGGGCGTCATGCTCAACCGGATCATGCTGATTAGTCAGTCAGGTTTGTGTAACCTGCACCCATCTCGTGAAAAACACAGGCAGTATAGTCCCTTCGGACTCGAGCCGGCGAGATTGTTTTCCTTGGAGAAATGCCTTTCCAAGAAGAGGATGATCATAAATGTGGTCTATCGACCACGGGCGTCATGCTCAACCGGATCATGCTGTTTAGTCAGTCAGGTTTGTGTAACCTGCACCCATCTCGTGAAAAACACAGGCAGTATAGTCCCTTCGGACTCGAGCCGGCGAGATTGTTTTCCTTGGAGAAATGCCTTTCCAAGAAGAGGATGATCATAAATGTGGTCTATCGACTACGGGCGTCATGCTCAACCGGATCATGCTGATTAGTCAGTCAGGTTTGTGTAACCTGCACCCAGCTCGTGAGAAACACAGGCAGTATAGTCCCTTTGGACTCGAGCCGGCGAGCTTGTGGAACCAGACTATTGCCAGAATGGTTCATCATCTTTGGATATAACAGCTTTCCAAGATGCAGCTGAATGGTCAGGTTCATCTAGCCTGCGGTCAAGCGATAGTGATCGTGAGTATAATGTTATTGTGTTCTGACCTTTATTGTCGGCTTTATTTTTTCCCTTGTCAACAGTTTCTCTCCTTTTTTTTTAAAATCTCTGTCCAGTTTTTGTAATACATGCATTTTAGGGGTGTCGCGATTCGTTTCTCGATGTTTACTTCTTTTTTTAAGACAAAAAATGCTGTGCCATTTATTATTATTATTATTATTATTATTATTATTATTATAGTTTCACATTAACATGCACATTGTGTGCTTTTCCTCGCATGGGGGGGTTTGTGGGCTTCACTACGTGAAAGAGCTTGTAGAGAGAAGATTCCTTCTTGCACGCACATGCACTTAATGCACGCGTCCTGGACTCCTAGCATCTGAAATAACCCAGCGCTTCTCTGTCTCACATGCACGCGATCTCGCATCTGTCTGAAGTCTAAACATAAACAAAAGTAGAAATTCTTAAGTATTTGTTCAGTTTTATGCGTTTCATGCGAGCTGAAGCAAACTATCGCCTCTCTCAATCTCATGCACGTGCAGAGAGCTGCGCTCTTTCCGAAGTCAGATCTTTAGGAAGTAATCCCGCTTATGATATGCATTTCAAGGAGTTGTAGCAATACATTATGATCTGCTCTTTATTGTCTGCTTTAATTTTCTCCCTTGTCGACTGTACTTTATTGTTTCAAATCTCTGCCCAGTTATCGTAATAAGTGTGCTTTTCCTTTATATTGAAAAAGTGTGCTTTTCCTTTTTACTGTCCTGATTTGCTTATTTAAAAAAATATTTAGGTTTTTAAAAGTGGTTTCACTCTTACTTGATCCTAAACTTCTTGTTTATTCTGCTAGTAGCTGATTAGCATTTTATGTACTGAACAACTCTCCATTATCTGCACATACTTTAAATGAATATTTATTTTTGTCTGTTATGTTATAAGCAGCACTGCCATTGGAGTTCATGTGAGACAAAACAATTCTTGTGTTCATTTTGTACTGATTGTTTTTCAGGAAAAATGACATTGCTTTATGAAGTGGGAAGACAGATTGGAAGAGGTGCCTTTAGTAAAGTGGATGAGGGGACTCGCCAATCTGATGGCATGAAGGTAGAACCGCTCTTTATCAAATTGTTTTGCCAAACCTACATTATATATGACTTACATATGATTATTTCTCTCTTGTACGTCACCATCAAATATATTCGGAAATCTGGCAAGGAAATCTTCACCAAAATATCCTCGAACCCGAGGACATTGAGACAAACAAACCCAGTTCCGGCCGCCGTGGAGGTCAACACACCACTGATCTACTGGGCGTCCTTTAACGTGATGCCCAGCCGATGCCTGACCAACGACCACCGGCGGAACCTGTTTAATCTCCTCATCCGTTTACATATATCTCCCAAGGGTTTTTCCCCTCCTAGGACTTTTTTCCCTCCTTGCAAAAAAATTCAGGAGGTTTTTCTCCTAGGGGGTTTTTTCAAACCGGGGAGTCAGCCGACATTGGCTTAACATAGCACCCTCTTCTATACGTTACATTATTAATACGCTCGCTTGTAAAGTTTATTCATAGCCGCTGTATTTTGCTACTTATATTGTCTGTTTTTTTTTTTTTTTTTTTGCTTTAAAAGCATTACAATAAATGTGATGCCTTTTATTTTCAATATAATGCATATTTTTATTAAATATAATAAACACACATAAATATGAAAAGCAGTTGTTTTGTTCTTTTTATTATCAACTTAATCCAATAAAAAAATAAACATTTGTGACAAACAGTAAGAAAGTAAACTTTACCGTTTCACAGTACAATCCATAAAGCCACAAAGGTTTAGAGTTAATAACGAATAGTATTTATGTCACTGTTCAAAATTGCACACTTATTTTGGTTTTCTTTATAGGGAACAGTGAACGGTTTCAGACACAGTCATTGATTTCATTGTAGGCTGGAAGATGCATTTGTCTTTCTGTGGAGTCGATATATCTTAAGCTTCTGTAGGCGCTAAAGCACGTTGGTACAAACACTTAGCACGTGTGTGCCATTTACAGGATTTGTCCACTTTCTTAAAAAAAATCAAGATAATACTCACCCCATGTCGAGCTGGCGCGTTACACCGCTGGTGCAAGAGGAGAAGTTGTGCTTTAAAAGTACATATTTTTTCATTTTTCTTGCCAAAAATGACAATAGTTTTGCTACATAAGACCCTTATGCCTCGTTTGGGATCTTTTAGAGCCCTTTGAATCTGTGTTGAAACTGAAATTTTAAACTGAATTTAAACAGTAAACTGTTGGGGTCCAATAAAGTCCATTAAATTGAGAAAAATAAAAAAAAGGAATTTCTTCTCGATTGAACAAAGAAAACCCATTAACATTTTGGATGACATGGGGTGAGTAAATGATATTTGTTGTTTTTTTATTAAGTAATCCTTTAGGCCAGTGCGGGGCCAGGGCCCCCAGGGGGGCGCGAGATGGTGCCAGGGGGGCCCAAGTTTTATGACATTTCATAAAATACATTCATTTATCATGAATTCTGTGTAATTAAACCTAAAAAGTAATAAGCCAACTAACCAACAGCCCTACTAGGTATAATTTTATATGTTTTGTTTAATTAAAATATTACATTTTAAAACGGTTTTTGTCATAAATTTTCTTTTGGGGGGGCCGCGAAAAAATGCACTGTACACAAGGGGGGCCGCATGCTGAAAAAGTTTGGGAACCACTGCTTTAGGCTGACTGTCGATGTGAACCCCCAAATATTTATAAGAAGCAACCTGTTTAATCTCTTGGCCATAAACCACAACAGAGCTCCTAACCCATACTGATCCGGGGTCTGCATTGACCTCTTCTGTCTTCTTTACCATTAATGTCCAGATAGTGGTGATCACTTCAACTCACAAACTTATCTACAACAGCTTTATAATAAATCCTGCTATCTGTTGTCAATGTCTGTGCAATAATATGGTGTTATCTAAAAGTCATACGCATTTCTAGGCATTCGTTCTTCATTTACTCACAAGCGTGCAAGGCACATTAAGACGCATGTTGATTAACTATGCGATTAAACAACTGCAAAATTAAACCCTGTGTTAAATTGGCTGAGAAAGGTCATTAAAAAAATCCAATTGCACATTGTAAACACGAAATATTTCCACCTAAGCTATTTATTTTCAAGTGAAAAATGCTATAAACCAAAGTTTGTACTGTAAACCATCCATAGAAAATCCAACATCAGTTTGACAACAATTCATAAACCGCAAATTTGATTTTATATCACATAAAAGTGTATAATTAAATTATTATAAAAATAAAAACCTACAGTTATTAAACAAGTAAAAGAAATGTAGTCTCATTGAATTATAAACACACAAATAAATCATCATGGTCTATTATAATATAATATAATATATACAATATAATATAATATATACATAATATAATATATATAATGTCTATGGGTGTACAGTAAGTGACGTCTTCTCTCGTAGCCAATTAGACCGCACCTCATTAAAAACCCCGCCCACACGCGCACGCAGAGAGACAGAAGTTTTGGAAATGTGGTAATAAGAGATGGAGCAGGACCGCAGTATCTAAATGTCGCAAGTAAAAAGAATAAATAAACCCGACGGATGAACTCAGTTGACAGACACCCTGAAAACAAAAGGACAAAACAAAACGATAAAAGGGTTGTCGCTGCTCGCGGGACAAGCGGAAGCACAGCTTCCAGCCTCCCATATGTGGGAATTGCTGTGAATGCGTAAAATGATTGACAGTCAAAAAGCACCTCAGGGGGTTCTCCTTAGCTGACAAAATTATATTTTGTGTCTGTAGTTTAATATAAGTGTAATATTATCCACCAATTTCAGTTATATCTGTCAGGTAACAACGAGTCATTAAATAACAAATTGCTTACAGAACATTTAATGATTAGGCTAAACATGATTGACAGTGTGAATATGTGCTGTATTAATATAGCATCCTGACTGCAGTCACTGAATATTAAATAAACAACAGAATCAACACAGAAAAAAATTATTTTTGGAGGGGGTACCGTACACCACTATATACAACAGGATTGTAGTTCTCTCAACGTCCGCCAGGTGGCAGTATAACTGAAGTTTTGCTTTTAAACGACGCATTGGGGCAATTTATCTAATTGAAACAATACTTAAAAACATTATGCTCACTATTAATTTACATGAAGTACATTTACATTTTACAATATACCATATGAAACTATATGAAATGCATTAAGGAGTAAGCCTCAGAACTGAGTGTTCAATATACAGCAAAAAAAAAAAAAATGATTTTCAAGGAAAAAAATCTTTGTATTTTTGTCTTGTTTTCAGAAAAAATATCTAACAATTCTTAAATTAAGATGCTTTTTCTTAAAAGGTCTAGTTTTTAGACCAAAAATATCAAATTTAAGTGATTTTGTGCAAGCAAACAAGCAAAGAAATCTGCCATGGGGTAAGCAAATTTTTCTTGATTTTTTCTTGAATTTAGTGTTTAAGAAAAATTTTCAAGATTTTTTGCTTACCCCATTGGCAGATGTTTTTTGCTTGTTTTATGCATACAATCACTTAAATTTGATATTTTTACTCTAAAAACTAGACTTATTTTCTTGGGTCGTTTTGCTCATCAAGAAAAAGCATCTTAATTTAATCATTTTTAGATATTTTTCCTGAAAACAAGACAAAAATACTATGAACACTTTTTCTTGAAAATCATTTTTTGCAGTGTAATAGTGATTCTCACAATCCTCGTTCTCTCACATCCCATCCCATTTTCCCACCTCAAACAAAGCACCCTCAGAGGTCAGCTGACGGGTCACACAAACCATTTTATTTACCTCCTGGACACTGCAGGAGTCAGAGAGGCGTGACTTACTGCCAAAGGGGTGGAGTTATTTGGAAATTGACAGCAGCACTGTCCAATGAAAGCAGGATGGTGAATCAGTAAAGCAAGAACTTCATCTATTGTATTTCTTATTGATCAGATTACCTCATGCATTAGCATATTGGCAGTTACATCTGTCCATCTGTAATCCCAAAGATTTTTATTTCATTTAAATATTGCATTTTTGTTGTTATGATTTTATATAATTATTTGACACGAAATACTTAAGCACACAGTTCCTTACACCTGAAAGATTTAAGTTTATATGTTACTCTGTTACATGACACATTTACATTGACATATTGCATAGAGTATATTAAAAATTAAGTTATTTAGCAAAACTGCAAAAAAGGTAAAGTTTTGTGTCAACTTATTGAATATAAATATAATAGAATTCAAAATACTGATTGAATATTTGTAATAGATGCCATTTTTTTAAAGTCTGTGAGTAAGGATGAGTTTGCATTTTTACTGTGAGTGATTTCAGACTGTGGGAACCTGAACTTCTCCTGATCTTCACTGCACAGATCTATTGTGCTGCCTGACCTATAGTCCGATCTGAGCTATTGTCCGAGTGGCCGGAGAGTCCAGAGGGATGCTAGAATCGGTCAGGAGAGAAAAGGAAAGAGGTCAGAGGAGGGAAAAAGGTCATACTCCTCCTCCACAGAAACAGTGAGAGAGAGAAAGAGCGGATCAATATTTTTCCTCAAGTCTCCAGCTGTCGCAGTGAACTTATCGATACTGACCAGAGATGGGATCTATTTTATCACCTGTCATAAACTAGAACAAGCTGTTAAAACCAATTCAATGAAATTAACCATGACATGATTCCAAAGTAGCAAAATAAACAAATATAGACTAGCAGATTATAAACTTATTTTTGAGGAAAAACTGTATCTAAAAGTTTATACAAAATGCTTCTGTTCTCAGTTTTATATGTAATTTCTCACAAATTGTAAGAGTACATTTGTGTCATTTCCTAACTGAGAAATAACCTCTGCAAATTAACCAGGATGTTAAGTGTAGTATAAAATTTTGGTAAAAGGGTATAACAAGCAGTGCAGGAGATAAAGTTTTTTATAACAAGACCTCTTTGTGTCTGCTGTGTCGAATGTTTGTCGCTTCTACATATAAAGTCATTTTCATGCGTTCATCAATACAAAATGTATTTTCCGTGACGTCACACTGCACGAGGAGCTCGAGCATCTCAGGCGGAGGGACCTCGTATGCCGCGCTGTTGAGCCGCACAACCCCGCGCGCAGTACTGATTCTAACCATCCGCGTAAAGTAGTGCGCGCGCAGCGGTCAGCGCATCAGCGCTCGCTTGAAGTCAGATTAGCGTGGATCTTCAGTCCGCAGCCCACGGGCTCAGGCATGCTCGGACTATCAAAATAAATGGCGTCTTTTCAAAAGGAATTATACCAGCGTTTGCTGTTTTTTGTCGTATTTCTGCAAACCTCAGGTAAAGAGTTTTTTTTAAACAGTTTTACTTTATTGCAAAAAAATTGAAGTTAAACACGAGTTTCATTCAGTCTCCCTGGATGTTTTATGCGTTGACTTAATGCACTAAACTCCAAAGTTTTAGAAATAAGTGACTGTATTTACCTTAGTGCTCAATGTAGATTATTTTGTGTGTAGATGTAAAGCATCTCTAGTCACTGTGAACGATGTGAAATCTCGCACGTGCAGTCAGTCAGAGAGCGCGACAGTGTAACAATCTTGAAGCAGTAATCATGCACAATGTTACAAATGTTGTCTATATAAATAAATACAGATATAACGCCATACTAGCTGTGAAGTAAACTGGAACATAGTGAAAATGTTTATTTTCATCATAATTACGAAGTCATATCATATTTGAAATGATGAAAGTTGCACACAAAGTTTTATGTACTTTTCCAATTGTAAAAGTGTTTCTATTTTCTTAAACATGTTTTATTGCTTTATTAGTTTTTATATTGACTTATATATTATATTTTTATTTACTTTATGACTTTTGAACGTGAAGTATTTATTAAAATAATACTTTAACAAATGTAGAGTCAACAAAACAATACTTTGCATTTATACATTTGTTAGACAATTTTATCCAAATCATCAAAAGTATATTTGACCAGTATGTGTTTTTTATTTATTTATTTTGATTGCATTATTTAACATTACACACAAAAAAAGATACATTATAACATAACATAAACATGGGGGACAGATAACAGACCTTACAAATTAATATACATATATGACACAAGCAGAAAATGAAATAATAATAATAATAATAATAATACATTTCCATTTCATAATCTACAAGACCTAGCTCATTATAATATATCCGAGATTTTTCCCAGTTTAAGAGATGTTTAAACCCTTTTTTAACATTTGTTTTAAGACACTACATGCCTAGTATAGATAAATAATCAAAATGTAAGTATTTCTTTTATAAGAATAACTTTAAAATAAAATAAAAATGCGCTTATCTATAATTGTGATATCTTCAGTCCTCTGTGGCCTTTTAAGCTTTCCTCATGATGGGCTGCTGAGTGATTTTCATGCTGGGAATCAGCTAAAGTGATTCTTTAGAGAGCGACAGAGTCTTTGACTTCATGAGCCATGAATAAAGGGATTACAAGGAGTACTTCATCCAGTCAAATATAATTACAGAAACTTTAAAGACTTCATTATTTGAAAGAAAAAAAGTTCTGGCATCCTTATATTACTATCTGATTCAGTTCTTTATCTTTCTGTCTGTGTGTCCTGCAGGTGTGTTGGGTTTTAGTGAGCTGTTTTTTATGAAGGAACCACACGATGTGACAATATTGCGGAAAGATGCTGTGCTTATGGACTGTCAGGCCCACGGCGAAGCTCCGATCGCCATCCGCTGGCTAAAAAACGGAGCAAAGCTTACAGAGACGGAGCACGTTTACCAGCTCACCAACGGCTCCCTGTTCATCTCCGACTCGGAGAGTCGTAAAGACAAATCAAATGAAGGGATCTACCAGTGCCTTGCCCAGAACAAATACGGATCTATTTTGAGTCAGAGAGCACGCTTGACTATCGCAAGTAAGTTTTACTAAAGGATGTGCCCTTCTGAATGACCCAATATGTGATTAAATCAACTTCAGATCTACTCAATCTACAGTGATAGATATGCAACACAAACCTTTATCATTTCCTAAAGCTATAAGTTCATTTAATGATTAAAATGATTAAAAGTACATCCGTGTAGTTAAAGCAGTGAGAGGTTACAAATAAAGGTTTTTCAATCAGTGTGACACTTAAGCACCTTCAGCAAACAAACTTCTTATCAAGATCAATTTTTGGTTGTGTTGAGCTAATATGTAGAGTTCCTGTTTTAGTTCCTGTAGCTCACTTTGCAATGCAGTGTCAATGATTTGATCCTCAGAGTCAGACGTCAAACGTTCAGATAGCATTCAAATATAATATACTAGAGCAGGGTTTCCCAAAATTGGGTATTGCAGGGGATTCTCAAAATTAATCAATTACAATTAAATCTTAAAATGTAAATAAGTGTTTAAAAAAATTTAAAAAATGTTGTGTTTAATTAATCTGCATGTCATGTGACCATTACACAACACAACAGGGTGATTCTGGCGAAATTAGACTTATGAGGTGTCATGAAACATTTTAATAAAAAAAGTAAATGCAGAGTATCAAAATAAGAAGCATAAAGTTACAAACATCTCTTCACATACTATTTTGCACATGATTTCAAATGACATCATACAAACCAATTTTTAGTTTTTTCCACATTTAAGGGGAACATTTTCATTACCGCAATGTGTTCATGACTGAATGGACCTAGTGGCCAAAAAGTTCCGCGGTGTGCCTTTAAAGGCGGAGTCCATGATGTTTGAAAGCCAATGTTGATATTTGAAATCACCTAAACAAACACGCCCCTACCCCAATAGAATCTGGACCTTCTGTTGATAGACCCGCCCCACACATACGCAAACCGGCATTTGATTTGATTTGATTGGCTATAAGTGTGTTTTGGTAGTCGGCCCGTCTCCTTTTCCAACGCGTTTTTCAAACATCGTGGACTCCGCCTTTAATGTAATATCATGTTGCAGTAATGATAATTTTTGATAATGATAATCTAAAAAAATTAAATAATTGTATAGGAAATATTTTTTTAATCATCTAAAAATAATGGTTATAGTAAGTTCAGACCTTAATCGTATAGACGGTCTCAACAGTAACAACATAAACAAGCGGCTGTCGCGGTCTGCACATAACTTCCGGTAAACTCCGTTAATAATAAATAACAACAAAGTACTTTAAACGTAGTTTATTTATATAACAAGCAAAAAAACAACACATAGATTATCTAGGAAACCAAAACATTTGTTATTTTCGACGAGGCATTTGTTCAAGAGATCAGTTTAGCAACTAGTCAGACCATTAAAAAAACAAAACCGGAAGTAAAGTTCGGATCCAGACGCGTATCACGTGCGTCAGATCAAACCGTCTATATGTGCAAAAAAAAATGTATATATATATATATATATATATTTTTTTTTTAAATCCAATGCTGGATTTCGTGAGAATCACCCAACAGTATATCAGAAAACTGAGAACTCATGCAAAATGGACAAATAAGTTTTATGCACCAAGAAAAGAAAAATCCCAGATGAAGGTCCAATAACAGGTAATGATAATTGTGTAGAACTTTAACACAGATGAAAAATAAAAATTGAAGTTAAACATGCAGATGTGCTTAAAACTTAACATTTCAGGGGGTACTTCAAGTAGCCTAAATAATTTCGGTCAAGGTTGAACAAAAAAAATTGAACAGTCTTGGAATAGAGCTTGGCATAACTAGACAGATGTATATTTTTACATAAAATAATCAAACATTAAGAAATATATTGTTTTTTGTTGTTGTTTTGGCCTATTTTGAAGGTGCAGTGTGTAAATTTTAGCGGCATCCAGTGGTAAGGTTGTGAATTACAACTAATTCACATGAATGATGATCAGTAATGTTATGTTGTTATGTTGTGTATTGGCCACCAGTTGTGTGATTGCAATACCAGTTTTAGCCACAATTCTACATACTGTTCCTTTAACTTTCAATAAACATAATACAAAGAAAACATTTATCATAACGTAGATACAAAAACTTTTTACAGAATACATGGACTACTCTAAATAGACAAAATATAGACCATATAATCTATACAATTTTCCCCCCAATACTGTCAAGTGTGACATAAAGTGGTCAGGATGTGAAAATTCGACTTTTTTTCATGTTTAAGTGATATAATTGTGTCTCCAGTGCTTCTATCAACCTAGTAACTTTTTTGGTAAAAAGTTGTAAGTTAGTAAGTTTTGGTAAGCCATTCTTTGCAAGCATGTAAAAAATTAGGTAATTCAGATTTTGTCTGTTTTGTGAGGTAGGTAGCAAGGCCAATTACCAAAAATACCACCCCTTAATCGGCACTATCCAACCACGGCACTGCAATAGGCTTTATGCCCAGCTGCACTACTTCCTGCTTCCTGAACTTCAGCCAGCTCCTTGTTTCCTGTCTGCCATTATTAGACAAACTGATTAATACAGGTGTGCCTGACCTCAGTAGTCACAACAACAATAATCAGACACACCTTGATTAATCCGTTTGTCCAATAATGGCAGACAGGAAACAAAGAGCTGGCTGAAGTTCAGGAAGTAGTGCAGCTGGGCATAAAGCCTATTTAGTGCAGAGAGAGAAAAAATGAGTTTTAATTGCAACAAACCACCATCATTGCGATCAGTGTTTGCATTTCATCAGTTCATTTGCATTTTAAAGGATACACCCAATAGGGAATGTTAATGTACGTCACCGCAGTGTTGCATTATGGGACGTGGGCGCCATGTTTAATTGTGCGTGTGTTCAGTTAAAAACTAGGTAAAATTGAAGAAGAACGGAAGAAATCGAGAAGTTGAAAGAAAAAGAGAAGGGACCCTATCGGGAGAAACTAAATGCTACTGCCAAAAAACTTTATTTGGACAAATAAACAACATAGATCCACGATTTAGCAGCCCAAGACTGGATTACGGATCCAGACGCACTACCTCCGCTTACATATCTGGCCAATTACCTTGTTTTTGCAGGACTTTATTTACACTTTGCAGGAGTTTAAGAGCTATAAATCCCTTCAAGCTTATAGTAAGGTGACACTTCTTCTTTTGGAGTCTTATGGTTGGCAAACCAGCTATTTACTGACAATGTGTTAATACCTACGTATCTTAATGATTCTATAAAAGACTTTCTCCGTTGTATTCTGTGCGATGAATCACATGTTCATAAGATGGCACTTCTGTTTTGGCCAAGTTATTAAAACAAACAAAATGCTAAATATTTAGCTAACGTTATGTTATTTAAAGACTCACAAGCAGTGGGTTTGAGCAGTTGCATTTAATAAAAAATATTTGTAACAATCGTCAAAATTGTCGAAATATTTATTTTTATTACTCATGTGGTTAGGGTGATCAGAAATGAACGAATCAATCAATCAATAACTTACATTTACAAGTTAGTTTGACAGTGTTAGCATAAAAAATTTAAGTGGTTCTGCTTTTATTAATCACAAATTACTGAATGACTGAAAATGCAGCGAACACACTCTCGGTGATGCAGGGATTTTTTTTTGAAAAGTAGACGTTTTTCTCCTGATTGCAGCAGGCAAACCACGCGATCCGGCGTCTTCTCGTCAGCTCCTGCACCGGCTTCCCTTGTTTTTTCCACGAATAAAAGCTGAAAAAACGTATTTCCAGTTGTCCAGTTTCCTCCCTGAACGATCGCGTGACCTGCTTGATCGAGCAGTACTGACCAAACATATCGAAGTTTATTAAAATCTCGACAGAAAATACAAAAACAACCTCCAACACATGAACTCAAATACAGCGGGATAGGACGCGTGCCTGCAAATATGGCGGATTATCCATATTGCAACACCGCGTGATGTCAGCTCCACATTCCCTATAACGGCACATTTTATCTCTGACCTACAAAATGGGAGTTTTAACATGCTATAATAAATTATCTGTGGGGTATTTTAAGCTAAAACTTCAAATAAGCACTCTGTGGACACCAAAGACTTATTTTACATCTTAAAAATATATCATAATATGGCCACTTTAAAAAGTTGCCCAGTGTTTTATTTATGAGTCGCGTACACGTGACCTCTCACATCAGTATTACTGCGCCATTCCGTCTAGGTACATTTTTTTTGCAGGACTACATTGCCTGGCGGAATAACTTTTTGTGTCGATGTCATTGCATTTTTGTTTCTGTGTGTTTATTTTATGAAACATTGTCAGGTACTGTATATTACAGCTGTAACTTTTTATTTATTTTGTATATTTGTTCACTTCTATGTTATACGGTACTCTTATCGCTCCGCCCCTTGGCAACCACCGCTGGTGCGTCGTAGCAACCGTCTTTAGCGTTCGTTCAGTAGAGTAGAGATGCCGCTGACAGTGAACGACTACACGTGGACCCAAAGCGAGAGCACAGTTTACATAAGTGTGCCTTTAAAGGGAATAAAGACCACAAACGTCCATATCATTTGTACGGATGAGTATCTAAAGGTAAGCGCTCTCTTACGTCATTACGTCGAATCCGCACACCGCACGCGCTCTAAAACTGTGATGCATCGGGTACAGAACTGAAGAGATCCTGTGAAGTAAACTTTTTTTCATTGTTTTGCAGGTCAGTTTCCCCCCGTTTTTATTTGAAGCGTTTCTGTTTGGTCCGATAGATGAGGAAAAAAGTGATGCCAAAATCGGAAATGGTGCTGCGGTTTTTACACTGCAGAAGAAGACGCATGAGCTGTGGGAGAAGCTCTTTGCATGTATTGATAGGACATCTTTCGGTCTCACTGTATGACTGAATGGCATGATGGTGTTGTATTAAAGATGCATTTTAAAAACCAATTTGTCTTTTTTGTTCCTAAGATAAAGACACACAGAAGCAGATCAGAGAGCAAGCGATTGTCAAAGTCCAGGACAAAGCTGCAGAAAAGTCAAAAGCCAAAGCCACACGGATTCAGCAAGAGAAGAAATTTGCACTGGAAACAACGATGAAGGTCTGTTTTACTGCTTTATTTGTTCATAACTCATCTTTAACTTACACAAAACACTAACAGTCTGAATGCATATTGCCTTAAAGGGGACATTTCACATAACTTTTTTATTTGTCAAATAAATCTTTGGTTTTCCCAGAGTACGTATGTGAAGTTCTAGCTCAAAATACCCCATAGATAATTTATTATAACACGTAAAAATTGTCACTTTGTAGGTGTGAGAAAATTGTCACTTTTAAATTTAAAAGAGCTGATCTTTGCACTAAATGGCAGTGCCTTGGTTGGATAGTGCAGATTAAGGGGCGGTATTATCCCCGTCTGACATCACAAGGGGAGCCAAATTTCAATTACCTATTTTTTCACATGCTTGCAGAGAATGGTTTACCAAAACTAAGTTACTGGGTTGATCTTTTTCACATTTTCTAAGTTTATAGAAGCACGGGAGACCCAATTATAGCACTTAAACATGAAAAATGATATGTTCTCTTTAAAACGTTTAGTTTTTCACATCTTAACTTCCTCTTGGATGTTCTGCCTGTAGCTTGAGAAAGAGGAGCGGGACAGGATTCAGAAGATGAAGGATGAAGAGCGCTTGAGAGCCACAGCAGAGCTCGAGATCTGGAAAGAAACACAGAGAAAAGCTGAAGAAGAGACATCATGCAGCTCACACGATAACAAACCTGTTCACCAGAAAGCAGAGCATGCGAATATTACACCTGCGGCTAAACCATTACACAATACTGCCAAAACTACAACTGGTAAATAGGCTTACATAACTAGTCGCTTTAAATTAACCAGCACATAGAAGATCTAGGGGCGGTTTTCCGGATTAATCCAGGACTAGGCCTTATTTATTTAAGGACATTTAAGAAGTTTTTACAAACAAACCAAATACAGGTGTGCATCTTGAGACAAAACAATGCCACTGATATATGTTAAAATATGTCAGTACAATGTGTTATACAATTAAAGTAGCTTAAACATGCATTTTAGTCTTGGACTAGGATAAGCCCTGTCCGGGAAACCGCCCCCTAATGTTATTACAGCATTTTTAGATAACCCAGTTATGATTTTAAGTTCCCTTTATGTGTTTTTAATGATCTTTATGAATAAACATGGCCTTCACAATACTTTTAACTTCTGTTATGACTTTTCCCGAGAGAAGTAGACAGGACTCTTAAAATTAACTGAATGATAAAAGTGGTCTTTATATGACAAACGAGAGGTTTTGCGGCATTTATTAGGATCACGGTGCATTATGATATATAATGTTGTGACTATATGTTTTAAATTATAAACATGTTTTTTCTAGATCAGAAAAGCAGTAAGCAGAAAGCAAAGCCTCTACCTGCTCCTAGATCTGCTGGCTGTATTAAGATCAATTTCACACCACGAGTGTTTCCCACAGCCCTGCGGGAGTCTCGTGTAGCGGAGGAAGAAGAGGTGAGTTTTTTTCCAGCACAGATAATCATCATATCCATCTGTGATGGTGGAAACACTGTGAGATCTGGGTTGATGTGGTTCAAGGTAGTGGTTCAAGATGCTTTCCAACAGGTGTTTTAGGATTCGTTGTAAACTTGTGGACCTATTTTTCCAAACGCCTCACACCCGTACATTCTTCCGTTGAGAGCTTGAATAATAGACCCTCCAGCCCAGTTGGTGGCGATAATCCACCTTTTCCAATTGCAAGAATACAAACAAGGTTCCCGGCGCGGAGTAATACCGTACCTCACAACACATCTAATACAAGTCAGTGGAGTTAGACAAAAACTACGATAAAACCTGTTGGAAAGCATCTTTTGCAGCGATTTTTGTGTGAGCTTATCAGTGAACACCCCTGACCACTCGGTGAGTTTCACGTCTTTGTAAACGAAAGTTTAATGTATTTTAGGAAGGATTGTTCCAGTGCACCTATTCATCACTTTTCGTAACATAATTTAAAAAATAAGTCCTAAAAAATCTCATTACCGCAACAGTCAGAAAACATCAACACTGACATATTTTCAAAATGACATGACAAACCTGAAAGAACATAATTTGGAGATTCTGCACATGCATATAAAATCAAAGTATTATGCTTCTATTAATTAAATTAACATTTAATAAGCATCTGTTGCGGTAATGATAATCAAAATGTCGTGTAAGCATTCTGACAAGACAATATTTCAAATTAGCTGTAAAAAATGATCTTACCTGGTAGCCATCTTGAAGTAACTGGTCCATGTGCTTGGTCACTCAAAATCAAACTTTATTAAAATTCTGTATGTGTGCTTAAACTGTTCTCAAAAAGTGTTGCGGAGGATGAGAACATCAGGCATGGACACATCATTTTCCTAATTTTTCTTCATTATTATGATACATGAATATTCAGTAAATATTTTTTCTGTCATCTAAAGTAGTCTAGCAAAACATCCATTTATTTTTTTTCTTAATATTTTTGTGTTAATTTGATAAAAATTACAACATAACGCATGTTCAAACACAGCCGGACACATTGCGGTAATGAGAATTTCAGCAGAAAATGAGATAAAATTTCCAATTATAAATTCTTATGTTGAAATCACACATTGTGCAAGGTAGAACACAGTATTGTGTTAATTCTGATGCTTTTTAATGTTACTATATTACACATTTTAAAGCTAAAATCATTAGTGCCGTGGTGTTTCAATGGTTTCGTGAGAATCACCCAAATACTGTTGATGCTTATGATTCATTGTGATATGATTCATTGTTATAATACGATGATTTGATATCATCTCAGTGCTGAAGATCTGTATTCCGGCCGGCCGTACGGAGCATTGGATTCTGGTTTCAACAGTGTGGACAGTGGAGACAAGAGGTGGTCAGGCAATGAGGCAAGTGCTTTCCATCTTACCAAAATCATCATTTTCAGTTTAATGAGAGCAGAATTATTGATATTTTTCTGCCAATCCTCTCACAGCCATCAGATGAATTTTCTGACTTGCCGTTGAGGGTTGCAGAAATTACCAAAGAGCAAAGACAGCGAAGAGAGAGAGAGCGAGAGGAGCTGAGGACGGGCTCACACATTACTAATGGAACATGTAAGAAATATAAAGTACATCTATAAAATAATCAAACTTATTCAAAATGTTTTTTTATATGTAAACATCCCATAGTCAGACACATTGTTTTAAAGCAGTGGTTCTCAAACTGGGGTCCGGGGCCCCCAGGGGGGCCGCGAGATGGTCCCAGAGTTTTATGACATTTTATAGAATACATTAATTTATCATGAATTCTGTGAAATTAAACCTAAAAAAAGGCAGCACTACTTTGTATAATTTAATGTTTTGTTTAATTAAAATGTGAAGTTTTAGAACTGTTCTTTGTCATAAATTTTCTTTGGGGGGGCCGCGAAGAAATGCACCGTACACAAAGTGGGCCGCCCGCTGAAAAAGTTTGAGAACCACTGTTTTACAGTGATTGTAAGCTTATTTATCAGTGTATTCATCCAAACTGATTTCTTGTCTTCTTTGTCTTCAGTGGAATCAGAGCTTGAACAGATAGACTTTATTGACAGCAGTACAGGTGATGATGATGAGGAAGATAGGCGGAGCCGTCGAGGTGCGGATTCAGTCAGCCTTAGCTCACAGTTCATGGCCTACATTGAAAGACGAATAACCAGTGAAGTGAGTTTTACAGATTTTGACGTCAGTTTTGGACAACGCCTGTCTGATTTTGTCCGATTAACTTGTTTATGTGTTATTAGGGCTCACCTGTGAAGACCAGCCCATCCAGAGACCAGAGGAATGATGATCCAAAACGCCAAAGCTCCTTACATAACCGGTACTAACATACTAATAACACTTGTTACACAGCTCTCTGGTATACCTGATTCTGATTGGTCAGTTTTAATTACTCTGTTGGGATTACACCCACCTGGATGTACATTATATTCTCTTATAATAAAGATTACATTTGCTACTGTACCTTTAAGATCCTGATTAAATATGAATTGTGTAGCTTTGTTTGTGACTGTTGTTGTTTCTTCACAGGTTCGGGTCAGATGTATCTTCACATGCCAATCAGGTAAAAGTCACTGCATAGACAAACAAAGTAAGTGAAAGCAGAACTTTGTGTTTTAATATTAATCGTGTGTCTGTTAGCGGTCCGCTGGTCTGGTGTCAGGTTCTGGTGCTGGTGTGGAGCGAGTGAGGCGAGAAGCACATTTAGCAGCGCTGCGGTACGAGGAGGAACGACACAGAACCAGATCAGGACAGAGAGATGCTGTAATGAGCTACGCCAAGGTGCACAAACATGTCCAGACGCACAAACACACATCCTCACACAAACGTCCATGAATACACAAATATTAATTCAATCCACACCCACAGATGACCACAAATACACAAACATTCACAAAGATGGCCACAAATCTCTACTCATATTTGAGATAGATACAGATACCAACACAATAAAGAAGAGACCAGACCCTCACAATGATGACACATGATGATGTGTGTGCATTCTTTTAATTATGTGTCTTTTAACAGTCAGGCATGACTGAAAATAAATGCTTGTGGTTTTTGTAGATTGAGTAAATGTTGCGTTTTAAGACTTGTCACTTCCATCCAGCTTAGTGAGTTTTCTGACTCACTCAGGCCCATGTCCTAAATCTGTTTAACCAAAATCATTCAAATGAACCACCTCCTAACTGCTCATTTCTCTGTAGTACACGGGTAACACTGCTGACACGATGAAAATTATGTTTTTATATTGACAGAATAAGTCGTCTCAAAGCCCTACTAAGCTCAGTCCAACAGACAGTGAGGTGAGTCTCTTCCTCAATCCTCCTCTTCCTCAGATTTCATCACCTTACCATACCATACATCAGCCCCTCCAAACCCCATGTGTGTGTGCGTGTGCGACGCTGTAACGTGTTACCTCATATTTGTCCCACTTCAGAGTTTGTACCCCTCTAGACGGTCCACTCACACAGATGACTCCGCACTTTTTATGGTAAGAGCCAATCATATTTCAGTCATGGCTCCAGTATGTTTGTTTCAGCCAATCAAATTCACTTCCTGCTCCATTTCATTTCTGTCTGTTTTAAAGTCCCCTAACAGTTGTTCTTCTTATAAAACTTTCTTCTGCACTAACCTGCTAATATGCATTGGCATAATCCCAGCTAGCATCATTAACACGCCTGCCCTGCTTCTTTTCTGCTTTCCCTGTTTCTCTTCTTTCTCTCTTCCTGTCTCTCTTTCTAATGACGTTTCTGTGTCAGAGTGAGTTTGAGCCTCTACTCATATTTGAGATAGATACAGATACCAACACAATAAAGAAGAGACCAGGGGCCTCATTTATCAACATTGCGTAGAAAATGTTCTATATTTGTACCTACGAATGAAATTTAGAATGTGCCTAAGTACAAAAAAATCGGGATTTATCAAACGTGCGCACGTGGTTCGTACGCACATCAGTAAGTAATCCTTGATGATAAATCCCACTTGTTCTTAAGCACCATGCTCGTGCACGTTCATAGTCATTTGCATTCCGAAACGCCTCCAATGAACCATATATGGTGACAACACCTCCCGTTATATGTCACGTGGTTGTGCTTTTTCCCTCATCGCAATAATGACAAAGAGAAATTTATATAATTTAATAAAAGAGGAATTTTACAGACACAGAAATTGAGTTAGGCTACTGGTGGATGAGGTTAAATCCTAATAACACATCCTGTTTGGTTTACTTAGTGCGGGAGGAATGACTAACAAAAGAAAACAAATCTACATGTTACCAGTGAGTTTAATTCCGTTGAATATGAGGAGAGAACACTTCCAAAAATAAAAGAGTGGTTTGACATTAAATTATCAGCAAAAAAAAAAAAAAACGCGTCACAGAACACCGACGTGAAACAAGTGCAACTGGAGGAGGACAGACAACTTTCCACCTTGGACAGCAGCATATATAACCAGCATCATTGGCGCGATCTTTGAAAACGCGCTACCGGCGGAATGGATTATTTGCCAAGTCTTCCAATAACGCAAGATAAGCCATTGCACTGTGTCAAGCATTTGTCGGAGACATCATTTATACAAATCACATGTAGAGCTTTCACAGATACAGATACATATCACAAATAAATCATTATACTTATTTGCTGTTACCATACTGACATTAATCATTTTTAACACCTGTTTGTGGATAAAAAATAGACACTTCTTTACTCACTGGAACAGGGTCCTATATATAATATCGCTATTCTACCACTAGATGCTCTGCGTACGCATACTCAGAGGTGTGCGTATATTTACACACATTTCTACGTATAAGTGCAATTTGATAAATTCCACACTTTGCATAAAACTGTTCCTACGCACACTTTACGCACACTTCTGTGCGTACGCACGTTTGATAAATGAGGCCCCAGACCCTCACAAACAGGTGAAAGAGTCACACAAACACACAGTGATCAAGGTGATTTTTGCATGGGCGTGCACAGCTCACTATTTTAAAATGAATATAATAAAAAATCTATTTGAGCACAAAAAAAGTTCAAAAGTGTCAAACTTGGCAATCGTACGAGTTCAGCAGCAGCCATGTTTGCAAAACCTTTGGGTAAATATTTCAGTCATGTAAGACTAAAGTCTTATCTACTTGATTTTGGAAAGATTGATATCTATAAAATCATGTGCTTAAATCACAATTAAACAACATATTTCTGACCAACAATTAAACCTGAAATCAACTGTACCATAACTTTAAGCTCATATTGTACCTTTATCAAGGTTGTTTCAGACACGCCTAATCTTTTTATATCATTTATCGATTTTCTATTACATTCAGACATCCTAACCCAAACCCCGACTCTAACCCCAACTGAAAATAGTTTTAAAATTTGAAGAAAAACATGTAGAAACCAATACATAAAATTACATCCTAAACCAAACCCCAAATCTGATACCAAGCAACAATGATTTAAAAATATGAAAAAATAATGAGAAAACAAAATGTTAAATGAAATGAAAAGGAAAGTTGTGCCACCTACAAAAAAAACTGTATAGAAATTTGTACTGAGTGACACGAAAAAGACATTCGTGCTCAATGAAATTCAGTGTTAGCGATCGGGTTTGATTCATATGTTTTTATTTATATTAAACTTCAAGAGCCGGACATACTTTCTTTTTGGCGGCCGTGTCGCCCGCTCAAGTGTCCAAAGTATGACGTGTTCGACGCGTATGCAATACAAATCATTTCTTATTCAATTTTTTATGAAAATGATGTCATGCGTACGGTGTACAGTCCTTGTATACCTTCGGCTTTATGTAGCTGAAGCGGTTAATTATTTAAGAACATTTTCCTTAAAGGATTAGTCCATTTTCTTAGGAGAAAAATCCAGATAATTTACTCACCACCATGTCATCCAAAATGTTGATGTCTTTCTTTGTTCAGTCGAGAAGAAATTATGTTTTTTGAGAAAAACATTGTAGGATTTTTCTCATTTTAATGGACTTTAATAGAGCCCAACATTTAATACTTAACTCAACACTTAACAGTTTTTTTCAACGGAGTTTCAAAGGACTATAAACAATCCCAAACGAGGCATAAAGGTCTTATCTAGCAAAACGATTGTCATTTTTGACAATAAAAATAACAAATATCCACTTTTAAAGCACAACTTCTCGTTTAGATCCGGACGTCATGCGCTAGCGTGACCCGATGCAATACGTCATCACGTCAAGAGGTCACAGAAGACGAACACGAAACTCCTCCCCAGTGTTTACAAGTGGGGTGAAAGAGCACCGTTCCTACGTTGTTGTATGTCAACTGATACTAATTAATGTCTTTGTGTCAGTTTATTGTTTACAATGGTCCGCAAATGTGCGTTTTATATATGCAACACGTGACCTCCCTACGTCACTACGCATTTACGTTAGGTCGCGCTGGACCGGACCCAGACGAAAAGCTGTGGTCCAAAAGAGCATATCTTCAATTCTTCCTGTCAAAAATGACAATCGCCTCGCTAGACAAGACTCTTATGCCTCGTTTGGGATTGTTTATAGTCCTTTGAAACTCTGTTGAAAAAAAACTGTTAAGTGTTAAGTATTAAGTGTTGGGCTCTATTAAAGTCCATTAAAATGAGAAAAATCCTGCAATGTTTTCCTCAAAAAACATAATTTCTTCTGGACTGAACAAAGAAAGACATCAACATTTTGGATGACATGGTGGTGAGAAAATTATCTGGATTTTTCTTTTAAGAAAATGGAATATTCCTTTAAATCATCCTGGCGACCCAGTTTTTAAACTGGTGCATTATTTTCAAATAATTCAAAGGACTGAGTCAATTATTCCTCTTATACTGTACTAAGGTTACCACAAACATTGCTCTGGTGCCTATTTTTAAGACATTTAAAAGGTTAGGTATGTGGTTTACATAAAAAATAATCAACACCCCTGGAACATTTCTCAGCCAATGAGAATAAAGCATTCCAACAGCCCATGGTATAGACGGTATCAGCAGTAACAACATAAACAAGCGGCTTTCGTGGTCAACGCGTAACTTCCGGTATACTCGGCTAAGAATAAATAACAACAAAGTACTTTAAACGTAGTTTATTTATATAATGAGCAAAATAAACAACACATAGATTACCTAGGACACCAAAACATTTGTTATTTTCGACAAGGTATTTGTTCAAGAGTTCAGTTTAGCAACTAATCAGACTATTAAAAAACTAAAACAAAAAGTTCGGGCCAGGCGCGTATTGCATCACCCACAGCGCGTGCGTCCGATGAAACCGTCTATAATCAAAAACAAACATTGTATCTGTATCGTAAAGTTGTATTTATTTGTCTTTTATTCCTGTTTACTTAATTATATCATTTCTTGAGAACTTCTTAATATTAATTTAACCTTAGGCAAGCATTGGTATGCTTTTTGAGAAAAAACAAATTTGTTTCACGCAAATTTCTGAAAATTACCATCGCAAAAATAAAAAAGTCACGAAATCCCAACCCAATCTCAAGGCAAGTCGTGTTATAGTCACGAAATATTTGATTAATTTATTTGTGTTCATGGACACAGTTTTCTGCTTTTTTTGTGCCAAACTCAGCACAAATTTCTAAAAAAAAATTTGTGTCCATGGCATGACCTCATTTTATGTATTGTTTTCTCATTGTTTTATCAATTTTTTTACCATTGTCGCTTAGGGTTGGGGTTAAAACGACTTTTTATTACATTTCAGACATCCTAACCCCAACTCTAGCCCCAACTGTTTTAAAATCGGAAGAAAAACATTTAGAAACCAATACATAAAGTTACATCCTAACCTAAATCTAACCCCAAGCAACAATGATTTAAAAATATTCAAACAAATTAGAACACAAAATGTTAAATGACACGAAAAAGAAAGTTGTGCCACTGACATGAAAATCTATTTATAGAAATTTGTACTGAGTGACACAAAAAAGACATTTGTGCTCAATGGCACGAAAAATCGTGTTCATGAACACACATAATTTAAAGGCGGAGTCTACGATGTTTGAAAAACGGTTTGGAAAAGGAGACGGGCCGACTACCAAAACACACTTATAGCCAATCAAATCAAATCAAATGCCGGGTTGCGTATGTGTGGGGCGGGTCTATCAACAGAAGGTCCAGATTCTATTGGGGTAGGGGCGTGTTTGTTTAGGTGATTTCAAATATCAACATTGGCTTTCAAACATCATGGACTCCGCCTTTAATTAAATATTTTGTGGCTATAACACGACTTGCCTTGCGATTAGGTTGGAAATCCTGGAGGGACTGCTTATTTATAGCACTGCATAATCTTGCAATATCTTTGTCGTAATAAATGAGGAATTCTTTGTCTCACACTTTCTTAATCTCTATTAGTTTTCTGCTTTCATTGTTTATTATTTTCTTGATGTTCTGTTTCTTTAAATCTCATATTTCTGTGCCGGTTAGTCTCTCTCTGCTGTTGCACTGGATGGATCTTTGTCTTCTGCTTTAGCTGTCGCCCCCTCCTGTATGCCGCAGGTACTGCACCGCTTGCACTGCACCGCTTGCTGCTTCTATAGTTCATCTGCCAAAACAAAAATGGCTTTATACGCATAATATCAGTAGCAACATCTTTCAAAGATTGAAATTGATGTGAAATCAATGATTGAATTCAAACTTTTAAGCTTTAAATCTCATAATTAAATTGAGACTTTAACCTGTATTTTACAGACAGGGTCACATATCTCATTTGTTAGGTGTTTGGGAATTGATATAGATGTAGGTCATCCAGAAGTGTTTTTGTCATAAGGTATACTGATTTGATTTTTCCTTATTTTCTCTCCAATTCTTGCCGAACAAATCCTGTCATCATTAGCAAGGTGAAGATTTTGCCTCGCTGTCTCCCACTGGTATGCTTCTGTTTAAATCATAAACTCTCGCCGTACCTGTTTTTCCTTGTCAAACCCTCACCTCGTGCAACGTTGTAACTCAAGTTCCTGTCTGTTCCACAGCCGTTCAATCCCCCAGTTACCCCAGCCCTACTGCCCCGTCCCCTTCGCGCAGCTCCATCCAACGACCTGAGAGTTACCTGTTTCGTCTGAGTCAGCGAGAGGAGAAGAAAAAAGGTATGTTTACCTGTCACAGAGCTTTGCTGCATTCTGATTTGTTTGGGTGTTAGGGATGTCACTTTGCGTGATTAAACACATAAATGTGTGTAACTGCAGGATGGTGATCAGATCAGTGTTTATACCAAGTTAAAAGCAGTACAAATGGCCAAATGTATCTGTAGGCAATCACAGAATTTAATTTCAATATTTATTTATACAGTTCTTTCACAATGCACATTTCAGCACTGCAGACTATTGAGTTTTAACCTGTGCTTGTGCTTAGCATGTTGAGCATGCTTATTGAGTAATTAAGTACTGACATTTTATCACATCACAAATTCAATGTTGTTGTTAGCAGGAGAATCAAGCGTGCAGAGGGCGGAGCCTGTGGAAACCACACCCACACAGAGCCCAGCCCCAACAGGAGAGGAGGCGGAACTGATTGAACAACTAAGAAGGGTGTGTCTTTAAAAACACTACAAGACCCTCCTCTTTCTTTCATCTTGACACTATAAATAAGCTTATTTGCACTTAAAAACAATTTATTATGTTTATTTAATTTCTGAATAATAATAATAAACTGGGACAATTGTATTGTTTGACTGATGTGGTCTCGGCCGTTTCTCATTTTGTAATTTTTTTGTAGAATATCGAATGTCGACTCAAGGTGTCTCTGCCCAGTGATCTTGGGGCAGCTCTGACTGATGGTGTTGTGTTGTGCCATCTGGCCAATCACGTGCGTCCTCGGTCCATACCCAGCATCCATGTACCCTCACCAGCAGTGGTGTGTGAATCTTGTCATGTTATTGTGTAGGGCTGCAATAATTAATCAAATAAGGACAATGATTGTTAATAAAAGTTTTATTTGTTTAAAGGAAAACACCACCGTTTTTCAATATTTTAATATGTTCTTACCTCAACTTACCTCAACTGGGTGTAGGTGTGGGTGTTTTTCAATGCGCCGTCGGTGTATGAAAGAGTGAGTGAATAGGTGAATGTAAGAGGCTGTTTACACTTAGCATTAAAATGCGTTTTCGTCGATCGGATCAGGAACTGTTGACGTTAATGCCAGGTGTAAACGGTGTTCAAAACGTTTTGAACGCGTCCAATTTCGACCACTTTCCAACCACATTCAGAGCTAGTCGAAACCCCTTTCCATCGGATTGCTTTTGTAGTGTAAACACACATATGGTTGAATGTGTTCGAACAGCCACACGCGACCGCCTTCTCTCCGCCCATTTATCTAATCTGAGGTACTAAACACTAAGTTTTACGTCTTTTCTGACTTCTGGCGTGAACAGCGCTATTTTTCGCCTCATTGATAAAACTAAAGCTGCTGATCTCCATAGTTTCATTTTGAAAGCGTGTGAAAATTGCGCGATCCTATTTCATCAATTGCGCTGAAAATTCAGAGAAAGCTCTAACATATAAATGTACAAAACACTGTGCAGCATGTTTACTTGCTAAACAAGCAGTGGACTCCGACACACTATTAGTTCGCGTCCATATAAACTCATAATTACTCCCGCTCCCGTTTGAATGACAGCAGAGAGACTCGCCCATCGTCTCACAGACCACCCCTCACAGTATTCAGGACAGAAGCGGTCGAAAGTGGATTTAAATACCAGGTGTAAACGTAATGTGTCTCTCTCGTCCACTTGTAATCCGATCGATGAAAACACATCCTAATACCAAGTGTAAACAGCCCCTGAGACAATATGTAAAGCGCATTGGATGGCCATTGGTTTATGAAAGCGCTATATAAATGCAGTCCATTTACCATTTTTACCATTGATGAGCCTGCAAAAGGTAACATTTTTTTAATTGACAAAGCGTATTAAAGCTTGGCACTCATGCATGAGATGATGTAAATAAAAGATTCAAGACCTGCACGTAGCGATCAAACACATCTGTTTAGTGCATGTTTACATAGAAAAGCAATGGAAAAGTTGCACAGTGGAATGAAAAAACGTGTTCGCCTTTAGCGGCTTTGCTAAACAAACTTGCACTGTGGGATTTGAAGTATGTTCCACATGTAAAACAAGCCTACTGTTAAAGGATTACTCCATTTTGATAAAAAAACCCTGATAATTTACTCACCCCCATGTCATCTAAGATGTTTATGTCTTTCTTTATTCAGTCGAGAATAATTTTTTTTTATGGATTTTTCTCCATATAGTGGACTTTATTGGACCTCAACAGTTTCAGTGCAGTTAAAAATTGCAGTTTCATATTTGCAAAAAAAGTACTTTTAAATCACAATTTCTCGTCTCGCACTAGCCGTGTGAAGCGCCAGCGCAATATATTACGTAATCACTACGAAAGGTCACGCGTTAACATATGTGAAACGCACACTTGTGCACCATTTTTAACAATAAACTGTAACGAAATGGTTCGTTATGAATATGTGTACTGTTACTATTTTCATGAACAATTATTATCATTTTATTGATTAGTTGTTGCAGCCCTATTATTCTGTAGATAGCAGCATTTATTTTGTTTCTGTGTGCACATAAATATATATGTTTCTGTTTTTTGTCCCCAGCCCAAACTGACGATGGCCAAGTGTCGACGGAACGTAGAAAATTTCCTAGAGGCGTGTCGCAGAATTGGAGTCCCTCAGGTATCTACCTCTGCAATTGAATCTCCAAGCTATTACCTACGTTATCTCAAGCAAAGTCTTTAATTAACCTAGTTTAAAAAATAACTTTAACTAACTTTAACAAAATAGGTTGTGTATTGTTTCATGTTGACTTGAAACTTTCTTCCGTTTAACGCCTCCGTGATTAATAGCTAACACCACTAACACTTTCTCTCTCTCTCCTCTCCCCTGTCCTATTCACTTTGTAAAACACCCCACATCCCATCAACCCCTCATTCAACTGCTCATTTCGTGTTCCTCCCTGCTTTTCCCGCCTCTGCGGACAGGATAGTTTGTGTTCAGCAGGAGATGTGTTGAAAGGGGAGGTCATGTGTGTTTTCAGGCTGGTTGAAGCTTTGCTCTCCCTGGCTCCGCCCACCCTTCAATCTGGCCCTTCTTCCCAGCTGGCTGGTTTTGCCCTCTTCTACCTGTCAATCATGTCGCTGCTGTGTGCTCTCTACTGCCACCTGGTGCCAAGCGTGTAAATTGTACTTACATATTACTGCTTTAAAGCAGACGACTGTTTGTGTGCCAGCGTGTGTGATTTTTCACAATAGTGTTTATACACACGGATATTTATAGTGTTTCCTACGTTGAGCAAAATTTTTGTCTTTGTTGAGCATCACATTAAGTAACTTGCTACTAACCTAATAGTCTCAGTAATTTTTATGAACAGCACGGTTTTTATGTTAAAAACATAAATATTACGTTAAAAACGCAATTTTAGATGTCAACATGTTAATTTGAGATTGAGGGCTCATCCAAATCTTTTTAAATTCAAACCTTTTTGTAATACTTATTAGTAGTCATGATAATGGTTACTGTGTGTTAGAGGTCTTCTCGGGTCCAAAGAAATGTAACCGACCCAAAATGACCCGAATCACTTTTTTAATTATTTTTTGGGGCCATTTTGCCTTAATTTGATAGACAGTAATTAAGAGACAACAGGAAAGTACAGGGTGGAGAGAGGGGTATGGGATCGGCAAAGGACCTCAAGCCAGGATTCAAACTCGGGTCGCCGGAAGTCGTCGGAGCATTGTCCACTACACCATTGGCTCTGACGACCCAAATCACTTTTTACCCGAATCTGATGTGCATAAATCATTTTTTTTAAGAAAGCCTCGATCCGAGACAAACCAGAGAAAATAAGAGTAGAGTCTGACCCGAACCAGTGGCAATTTTTTTAACCCGAATGTAAACGGCACTGATGTGTGTCCGTGTGCCTTGCATCCAATTTGGCTTGTTGCTCCATTTATTTTTCGTAGTTGGACGCTTGAACATTTGAGTTCACTCGCTTCATTCTCGCGTGAAAGCTGCAGGTGAAATTCTAGTCATTTGAAAATTAACACGGAAATTTGCGTCATGGAAGGGCTTCTGCGACTCCGCTGAGACTCCGCAACTCTGCTCACTTTCTGTAATCACGTCACTACTACAGTAAGGTCCTGATTGGTTAACGTGGTGCGGAAATCCGCCGAAGTTCAGATTTTTTAACTCGCACGTTTCCCGCGGCAACGCTCAATTCGCGGGAAACACGCCGCACCTTCCGCGCCGCAGGATGCCTAATTGCATTGACTTAACATGTAAATCACCCGTGTTTGCTGCCTCTACCACGGCTGGGATACACGCAACATGAACGAAAATTAACCTATCGCCAGCCACACGATGTCACAAGCGCTCTTGTCAAACAGAGAAGGGGTTGGAAAAGGACTTGATGCACACATGCGAGAGAGTTCGGGTCGTCTCGTGTCCGTTTGGCAAAAACACATTAATTTAAACTAACCGAGACCCGAAGTTGCTATTATTATATCCAAGATACAAAATTTAGACCCGTACCCATCTGGTCTCAGGTTGACCCTCAGGTTTTTGGATCTAAGTGGCCCGTGAAGACCTCTACTGTGTGTATTATTGTCTTTAGGTACATGTAAGTGCCCCGGCAATAAGGTTTGACCACATTTTTACATTATTTCTTAAAAGACGGGGCTGAATCAAATCAAAATAAAAAAATCAACGAAAAGCACAAACATTCAGCCTTAAAAAAAGACGAGAACGAAGTTGCCTGTCTGCTAAACAACCCTTTACTATGCATCAGTAATTCTGCAAAGGAAAATTGCATTTCAAATTGGGATTTTTTTTTTACTTGACGGTTTCAGTTAATAGGGCTGCACGTTATTGAGGGAAAATGCGATATTCGTTACATTGCTAAATGATACGGTATGCAATACGATAAAAAGGTTGTAAAACATATTTAATATATTCTGGGAAAAGATATCATCACTCTCTCTGCTATCTGCATCGACCTAAAACTTTAGGTAAAACAAAAAAAAACTAAAATAGTTTAGTAAAACTAAACTATAGGTAACTTTAAAGTATTAACATAATTCAGTTATTGCAAACCATTTGCGGTATTTCCCGATATATCTTGTAGCCCCGTTGGCGAATTAACTGTACATTTATGAGGGAATTGAGATTATGTGAAGGACGCCAAACCATAAACTCTCCCTTTGTGCCTTAATGTATGAATGTCCATGTCTTTCACCTCGTAGTTAATCATCATCTCACTAACAGCACTAAACTCTACAGTTATCAAGCATGCCAACCAATCTCTCAATCCAACACAGTTTATTTAGTTCTGAAGCAACAAACACATAAATCATAACACATATAGGAAAATACAGTTTAGCGCAGTATGGATGTATGTGTCTGTCAGATGTGCGTGTCATGATGTCTGATTTTCCTACAAGCCTGACTGTTGTCCTCTGCTTTTCTACAATAAAATCTAACCTTCTGTTGTTAGTTTGAGCCTCTTTCTTCTTTCTTACGTTCAAGCATTTTCTCACTACTCTAAATTAAATCAGTGTTTCTCTGGTTGACGTTTGTGTCTCACAGTAATAAGTGGGTGATTCTCACGAAAACTTGGTTTTAAACATGTCAAGCATGAAAATGTAAAAATTGCTTAAATTTAATTTTTTCCAACCAGACATTGAAAAACAAAGTCTGGAGTAAATGGGAACATTAATTTAAAAACTTTTACTTATCATTTAACACTTTTTGTAACATAATTTAAAAAATTTGTCCTAAAAAATCTCATTACCGCAACAGTCAGAAAACATCAACACTGACATATTTTCAAAATGACATGACAAGCCTGAAAGAACATAATTTGGAGATTCTGCACATGCATTTAAAATCAAAGTATTATGCTTCTATTAATTAAATTAACATTTAATAAGCATCTGTTGCGTTAATGATAATTAAAATGTCGTGTAAGCATTCTGACAAGACAATATTTCAAATTAACTGTAAAAAAATGATCTTACCTGGTAGCCATCTTGAAGTAACTGGTCCATGTGCTTGGTCACTCAAAATCAAACTTTATTAAAATTCTGTATGTGTGCTTAAACTGATCTCAAAAAGTGTTGCGGATAATTAGAACATCAGGCATGGACACATCATTTTCCTAATTTTTCTTCATTATTATTATACATGAATATTCAGTAAATATTTTTTCTGTCATCTAAAGTAGTCTAACAAAACATCCATTTATTTTTTTTCTTAATATTTTTGTGTTAATTTGATTAAATTACAACATAACTCGTGTTCAAACACAGCCGGACACATTGCGGTAATGAGAATTTCAGCAGAAAATGAGATAAAATTTACAATTATAAATTCTTGTGTTGAAATCACACATTGTGCAAGGTAGAACACAGTATTGTGATAATTCTGATGCTTTTTAATGTTACTATATTACACATTTTAAAGATAAAATCATTAGTGCCGTGGTGTTTCAATGGTTTCGTGAGAATCACCCAAATAGGATCAGAATTGGTAAACCGCTCAGACATCGGTGCTTTCCACAGTGGAACGGTCCCTGTTTATTTTCTTAATAAACATTTTTGTGTTATGTATGATTTGTCATTTTAAAAAATTTTAAGTGAAAATGTCTTTAACTCTGTCCCCGGCATTGATGAGTTATCTCGTCAATTAAGAGCAAATGCTTCCCTTCCAATGATGAGTTTTTCAAGGCCCTGGGAAGTTTTTGAAAATATACATACATAGATACAGGTCATTGAAAGTGCTTGAATCTATTTTATGCAAGAAGTTTCTGGGAAAAATTAGTATTATTCCCTGTGTAGTGTAGGATAATATTTCATAAAAGCAGGACCCGCGGGTTGGAAAAAAAAGCCCCACGCATCACTAATATTGAATGTTTATATATTTAAAGAAGAAATAATGCAAGGCATAAAACTTTTATGAAAATCATAAAAAATGCTGGCGCTGGCTGGCAACTTTTTTTAAACACAGGCGGTGAAAGTATTAAAACAGGGATGCACCGATATTTCGGCTTATAATCTGTATCGGCATAACAGCGTTTTTCCCACTATCGGACATCGGACAATTGTTTAAAGCCGATGATCAGGGCAGATTATATTCTGGCAATCAAAAGGAGCAGAAAACGCATCAGAACTCACAGTGTGTGATTATTTGGTGGATGATTTGGGTCACAATGACAACAGAATTGTAGTTTGTACTCACAAAGGATTTCATGACTATAAAAAGCAAAGTAATCTGTATCTATCGGTATCTGTAGATGTTATTTCCAAGTAATTAAATATCAGCACTGACACTTTGTATCTGTGCATCCCCAACTTTATAATCTTCCACCAAAATCTAGGCCTTGTAGGGTATTGGTTGATGTTGTGAGTGCAGTTTGATGTTGTTTTTTAACAAACAGGGTTTATCATCAGAAGGTTGCTAGTTTGAGCCCTATAAGAAACAATAACCCTAATAAATTAACTTAAAAACATGTCGAGATCTTTGTCCCTGTAACAAGTTTGTGGCATCACTCTGTATCAACATCGACAAACAAAGGAGGTTTTAGATTGGGGTCTAGGAGGTCCGCAGAAAACTTTAGAGGAAAAAATACAACATTTATTTATTTATTAGTTTATCTCTCAGTTCTGACTTCCAGAATTGTTTAAATTTGCTTTGTATCTTTCTAGTATGTTGTCATTATTATAGTTTGCTCAGTAAGGGGCCAGTCACACCAAAAGCGTTTATGGCAGTTGCAGGCGCCTTTTTTGAATGATATTCTATGGGCAGGGCGCGTTTGCGCGCCGAGCGCCTTGTGGTTTTTTGCCGCCTGCCGCGCACGTGTTTTTGAAGGAGTGTTGAGAGTGGAGAAGCGCCCGACGTCATTCGCGTCTTTGCATTGTCCAATCGAATGAGGGGAGAGGCGGGCCTTACGTTGTGGTGAGGGAAGTTTACAGTTGCTTTAAAGAACCGGACACCACTCGCTCACTCTCTCCTGTGTGTTTGTGCACCTCTCATCCTCAAACAAGGTCAGAGCAAGCGTCCTCTTTTAAAAGTTTCTGCTAATATGACAGTTAACAGCAAAAGAGCGCTCACGCTTCAATATTTGATTGACAAGACAGCTGACTCGGTGGTTGCTTAGCAATATGAAAAGCCGCGTCGCACTGCTCTTTTTTTAAAAAAGGCAGTGTGTCGCGCCTTGCCGTTTGCAAGCATTTAAAGCGCTTTTGGTGTGACTGGCCCCTAAGGCAGTATTCCTTGAAAAGCTGCTATGAAACAAAATGCATTATCCGTCCGTACAAATAAATTTAGCAGCACAAATAAATGTTTCACTTTAGCCAATTATATTTGTTATACATAAAAAGTATATGAATATATTTTACGTAGGGGCCCCTCGTTAAATGTTCATCAAAATAGCGGTCCTTGGCATCAAACCCCTTTATCGTTGACAGGGTTTCGCTTGTTCCTGTTGTTTGATTGACCATCAGTCTGATTTCTCAGCTGTGTCTGAATGATATCTGTCCCACCTTCATCCTTTTTTACGTTTTCCAGAGTTCACGATGTCTGATTTGAACTCATGCTTTGCTTTTATCTGATTTAGTTTTTGCATTGTCTTCATTTTTAAGTTGCTTCATTTTAAACATTGCATTTTTAAGTTATTTTTCTTATAATTTGTTTTTTCATTGACATGTCATTTCTTTCCCCCCCTCCTTTTTTTGTTTCGCCCTCTCTGTGTGTGTGTGTGTGTGTGTGTGTGTGTGTGTGTGTGTGTGTGTGTGTGTGTGTGTGTGTGTGTGTGTGTGTGTGTGTGTGTGTGGTCACAGAGTCAGCTGTGTCTGCCTCTCCACATCCTGGAAGAGAGAGGTTTATCCGAGGTGACCGGGACCGTTCGTGCTCTCTTGGATTTGGCTCCTCCAAAGAACACACCCTCGCCCAACACGACCCCAACCAGTACCAGCACTGTCTCCCCACTCGCTCTGTGAGATTGACACTCAGACTGACCAGTTAACAGATGAAAGCTCCTCCCATCCTCCTATAATCCTATACATTTTAATGACACCTTTCTGTCATAGAAAGACCTTTGAACGGTTCTTTAACGGTAACACTCCTAAACAAACACACTAACCTGGTCTGTGAATACACAACAGCGCTCAGATGACCGCAGGAGATAAACAAACTGAACAGAGACTTCTTTTAACAGTTATTTTACACTTTCATATCTCTTATCTATTATGGGTGGTGTTTAATTTTTAGTTTTTTGTATTATTATTGTTATTATTATGAATATTATTATTATTATTATCACAAACTCTCAGGTGATGTGGGTATGAGGCCAAACGCAGCCCTGTCAATGTCTGGCACATATTACATCACAAAATGAAAAAAATGCTGTTTTTTACAAAACACTTGTTTTTTGAGACCCATACGATTTGTAATATAAAATGTAAATGCAATCTTAATGATCCTAATTTTGGAAATTTGTACCCAGACATTTTCATGAGATTCACCCATGCAGGTGATTACTCAATTATCTGAGAGTTAATTTAAAATAAAACGGTTAAGAACTTGTTTGTCCAACTCATGTTTCACCCCAAAATCAAATCGGAAATCAGAAATAATGTTTTGATGAAATAAGACCACTGAGATTTATTTTCAGGATAATGTAGCACAATTCCTCCCTCGATTGTGAAATTCATTACATGTCCTTCTTTTTGTAGTAAAATAGTTTGTTATTTAAATTACAACTTTTTAAGCATCACCGTAGTATCCGCATTGCATGTTTATGCAAAATATGTTTTCTATATATTAATTTTGGGGTGAAATGTGATCAGGACGTTTCTGTGAGATTTATACACTTAAATATTAGATCAAGAAAACGGCATGTATGTGACTGAATTACACTAAATAGATTAATGCATGAGGGATACAGACCTGAGATCTGCTCAGCGTTCATGTCTACTTCACAGGAGACAAGCTGGACTTTTATTATGTAGCCACAGGGTTGTGTTGTAATGGACACTATTAGTGCAACAAAACTATTAAAACTTTAAACGTGAGCTCAAGACTTTATCGACCATGTAAAATGAAGAGGTATATTAGCAAAGTTTAGCATGACGGGCACAATTTTGTAACTAATATATGTAAAAAAGTTTGAAAGAGAAACACAGTGAATTATTGAATGCAACACTTATATTTTGTATTGCTTTGGGTTTGCAGTCTGTGTGTCACTAAGCTGATGTTGATAGATGGTAAATATGAGCAAACACTAGGGTATTGCTGTTTTTTTGTTACAGTTCTTGCATGCAGGGGATTTTGGGTGTTGTTAGACAGAAATGGGGCGCTGTTTTTATTTTAAATGTTAAAATTGCCTCCTCTGCATGGCTTGCTTATGTTTTGTATGCCAATACGACACTTATTTCCTCCATGGCCCAGAGCTGGATTTGTGCCTTGAGTCTGAGACCCACAGACATTATTCACTGTTTTAAACTGTGCCACACGCTGTTAGTTTTCAGATGAATCTGGCATGCCAATCTGAACTTCCAGCCGTGTTTGGTTTTTATTCTCAAGCCGAGCATACAACGGTAATTTTCACAAAAACTACACTGCAAAAAATAATATGTAATTTACTTTTAAAAAAAATAGTGCATCATTTTTGCATCCACTTTTTTAGTACGTTTTACTTGAAATTTTAAATAAATTGCTTAAAATTCCATTTAATACTTGGATGCAAAAATGATGCACTATATTTTTAAGTAAATCCAGCTTTTATTTTTTTCAGTGTAGCTGGGTCAAAATCCATTTGGAGAGTTTTGCATTGCGAGTTTATTTAATGATAAATAAACATGTTTGCCTCCCTATTCCTATCGTGCAAAAATAAATTCTCATTACAGTAATGCAAGAAAATATATATTGTAAATTATTTATTTGTTATTTCTAGAATTTTGCTCATTTAAATTAAATGTGACCATTGTATTGCTGTATTTTTTTGCAATGCATTAAAATATTACAGTGATGAGAATTATGCAAAAAACAAAAACGTCCAACGTGCATATTATTAGTAATGTGAATTTGGGAGGAAATATGTTTGATTGTCATAAATATAAATGCAATGTTAATGGTTCTTAAAAAAGCTCATTATTTTAATTTTGTGTTTGGGGTAAAAATTATGTGCGTATATTTTTCAAGTTCATGCTGTTTTATTTTCTCTGGTTTGTAAGAAAATTCAGCAGCATTTATAACAACAAACCACCTCGTCCTTATCATCTTTATTGAGACTGAAAAAAGAATAAAAGGCAAAGATTGAGAGTTGAAAAGATTGGAAAACCGAATCATTAAATTGACTTTTTTGAAAATTTTTAAACAGGAAGTTAAAAGAGGATGAAAAATATATTATTACAACAAAGTTTTGTATAGATATGTTTAGTATGTTTGTTTTTCTCTTTATAAAATAAAGATCTTCGACTATAGGGTGTTTCCCCCAGCAGAAACCATGTGTTTCGTTCTGCAGGGTATGTCTCTGCGTGTCTGTACAGTAAATAAATACATTCCATACGTTTACAAGTATGTACCATAATACAAGAGGACTGTACGCCTTCAGACAGACGAAACGTTTGCCCTTTTTAGATTTTACTATTTTCACTGCATTTTTGAAAACTTCACAGCAACACTTTTACTGTAATGTTTTTACGTTAGTAAAAGATGGAAGTATTTTCTGGTATGAATATTTGGATTTATTGTGAAATGCATAATAAAAATTGTTCCCATGTCTGCAGTGTTATTGTTTATTATTTTCTTCAGTGACCTCATTATGTCTGGTCATGCACAGTTTCTTGTATCTGAGTTTTGGGCTTTTCTTCTGGCCAGTGAGTGTGTAGTTAAGCAACCAGATTGGGAAAGTAAATAAAGAGATGAACCAGCTATGTCAACTGGTTATTGTTGTAAGCAGACCAGCTTAACCACGTATTAGGTTGCGTGATAAGCTGAAGCCTGTACAAAAACCATAACACCTTAACCTAGTTAATGTTTTTAAATGGTCTAAAGCTAAACACCAGCCTGGGGCACCACTAGCAATTTTTGGCCGTATGAAAGGGGATAAAGTTGGGCTCTCTACCACACCCATGTGACTACTATAAAAATGATCTTTGGGGGGCCCCACCTGTGACCCTTGACACCAGCAAAACCAGGATTAAACAATGTGCTCTTCTGCTCATTCAATGTGGGGGATTGAGCTTCTGTTGAGATGAATGTTCACTGTCAACTAAATATTTAGATATTTCTTGGTGTTTATTTTTATAACAAATATAGCTACAAATTTTTGTCAAGCTCTAGAATATTTCATTGGGTGGAAACTAGAAGATGGAGGGGGCACTGCTCCAGTGTAACAACTTTATCCATTATAGGCTAATGCTACGGATTGCGATCAACTTTATGCACATGGCAACGTGTGGATCAACACATGCTGTCTGAAATAGCTGCCTATACCCTTAAATATTGAGTGATTGAGGGGACAGACATTTTGTAGTGGTGTCCTAGATTATAGTGGACATTAACAAAAGGGTACAACCGATGATGTACACTTAACTGCAAGCCGGTACTTTAAGGCGCGTGCCAAGTGAACTCCCGCGTCTCGACACAAGATGGCGCCCAATACGCACAACCGGCGCAACGTCATAGAATGTCTCTGAACAGGTTCACGCCCACTTTTGGGGGAAATCGCACTAGACGTTCCATTGGCTTCCATTCAAAACAGCGGAACAAAGCAACCTTCGTACACAGCCGGTGTCATGAGCAATCCAGTCCCCCCGAGCAATTCGGTCTCCCTTAGGACCCCGATTGGTATCTAGCACTAATGCCTGCTCAAAAATTTGTCATTGCCTGCTCAAAAATGTGTCATTGCAATATCTCGTCTGCATACGCGGCTAGCAAGCTAATTATGTTGTACAAAGTAGAAACATTACATTTTTTTTTAAATAAAAGTTAACTAAAAAATAATAATATAATAAACTAATATTCATGTTGCAGACACGTCAGTACTTTTGTGTCATCATCTGCTTTACAAAAACAATACTTTTATTTTTTGTAAATTATTAACATACCTTACAGAATATATATTTTTAATAGTAAAAGTGTAGTAATCATGGCTTATAATTATAATTTAAATGTGTGATTCAACTATGTAGTAATCATGTTTTGTATAAGTAATTAATGAGTAAGTAATTGTATAAGTAGACAGTCAAAAGTAGAAATGGTACAGTATAATAATCTAAGTAATAAAATGACACAAGCAATGTGTAGATCTCTCACCTATAGCCTCATTTATATACTACTATATGAAACATATTATTTAAAAGACATCAATTGTAATTTTAACAACGTTCTAACTACATAAATCATAACGCGATTTTGTATAGGAATTGTAATAAGGCGCTAAGAAAACTACCCATGAGGAGTTTTTTCAGCCAATGGAATTACGCGGGGTCCTAGGGGGGCAGAATTGCTCGGGGGGACTGGATTGCTCATGACACCGGCAGGCGTAAATAACTTATGAAATCACTCAGATTAAACATGTTGAGTAATTATCTGTCCACCCTGCCTGCCATTGGAGCGTGGGGGATACATCGGCACATTTGGTTTGGTCAGTGTGGGAACATGTCTCTTTCATTCTCACAGCGTCAAATTTGTGTAACAACGCTCCCTATTGGCCAGAGGTGTCTTACCCGGACATTTACTCGTACCTCATCGAGTCAACAGGGAAGCAAGTGAATGATTTTACCTCGTATTTGAAAGTTACTTCGTATTTATTTATTATGTCTTTATATTTAGAGTAATTAGTGCACTTTTCCGTCCAGCCATACAACTTACTGGCTTAGCAATATTTCCAGCAATCACTGGATGGCGTTGTTACACAAAATTCGACGCTGTGAGAATGAAATGGACACGTTTTCACATTGACCAAATCAAATGTGTCAATGTACCCCCCGCGCTCCACGGCAGGCAGGATGGACAGATAAATACTCAACATGTTTGATCTGAGTGGTTTCATGGGTTGTTTACGCCTGCTGGCTGTGTGGGAACGTTGCTTTGTTCCGCTGTTTTGAATGGAGGCCAATGGAGGCGCTGCTTTTTTATCCCCCGAACAGGGGCGGTGACGAAATTTACAGTTAAGTTCCCGGATGTGCCGGTAGTCCGTATGTCCGCGCTCGATTTCATTCACTCATTCAAGACAGGGGCTGAATCCCAAACCGCCTACTTCCATACTATATAGTACGCAAAGTAGTGCATTTTACATACTATATAGTATGGAAGTAGGCGGTTTGGGATTCAGCCTGGGTGCATCCCCATTCAGGGACTGCGTCCTTCTTTTTTTTTTTTTTTTTTTTATTAATATGATTCATTAATAGAACATACAGCAATAATTATCTATACATCAATACAGTCTATGAATAAATCACAAATAAGCCAGGGAGGTTAAGGGTTATAGAAAAATAAAAAATAAAATAAAAACAGAAAAAATTAAATAAATATCTTGTAAAGCTTACAGAGGTTATATGATCTAACAGCTTTTTTGTTTTTACACTCAGAAATTGATAGAACATAGTGCCTAATATAATCAGCAAGCTCCAGAAATCTTGGTTTCTTTTTTAGGAATTTTGACTTGTGCAAATAAAATTTGGTTAAAATAATAAGCAAATTTATCACGGGACTGCGTCCTTCGCAGGCCGTATTTGAAGGCCAATGACGTCACCGGGCCGCGACGAAGGCTGTCCCAATTCGAAGGCTCCTTCACATGCAGCCTCCAAATGGATCCTTCAAGCCCTTCCCAAGATTCAATGCACGTCTGTGACGTCTGGGTATTTTAAAATAAACATTCATAACTAGGCTATAGTTACATTTAAGTGTATATTTAGCAAATTAAAGGTCCTTGCTAATATTTTACTATTAGGCCTATAAATGATGTTTTAGTGAGATGAATTAATTGTATTGCTGCAATTGTGCATGCCTTTACTTTTGTATTTTTAAGTTTGGCTGTTGGGTAGTTGAATCTGTATCAATGCGTCATATTACATTTTTTTTAATATCAGGCTCCATATTTATTTGTAAAAGTCTGAAAAGTCGCTGTCCCAATTCGGAGGCTGCTTAAAATGAAGCCTCAAAATGCGTCCTTATTTTCCGCTGTGGTAAGGATAGAACGAATATATATTTATTTTTTTATATTTATTTTTAATATATATACTTTTTTATATATAAACAGTTAAACCTTTGCTAAATAAATGTGTGAAAAAAAATTCTTGTCACTTTTTTAGTATTATAAGTTATGTTTTGTATTAATATTATTTGATGTATGTTACGTACATTTCTATGGTTGATTAATTTAATATACGGTTTAGTTTAATCTACATCAACGTGTCACATTGTCTAAAATAAAATGAATATTTTTCTGGTCATTATTTAATTTAATAATTTAGAAATGTCTTCGCTGTGTCCCGCTGACAGGCACGTGGGCGCGTACAGCAGGTGACGCAATTTATGAGATGGTCCTCACCATCATGCTCACCATGGTCCTCACTGCAGAACATGAGATCCAGGGGGCGGGGATGGATCTAGATCCAACTCCTCCCACTTTATTTTTGTCCCGCCAAATGAACCAGTATATTTGCGTTGTTGCAGCCCGCAATTAGTTGCAACCTGTGATCGAAACGTTTGCTCTTATCTATTTAAGTGTACGTTTGATTAATAATATAGTCGAGAAAGATTCATAATTTAGAAAGTATTGCCGACAGTGTGATATCACTGAAGGGATTTATTTGTACACTATCCCACTTATTACACAGTTATTCCAATACGAGTAAATATAAAAACAAATTTATTTGATATATTTTATTAGCAAATACAAAAAGGTAAACCATCTACGATGGAAACCTGTTTCCTATGTTAAGCAAAGACGCGTTAAAACAAGTTCAAAGTCCCTACAAGATAAACATTCAATTTATTAATTTCTAAATAACATGCCATAACAATTTTAATAATTATGCCTATTTATGCTATATCCATTCATAGGTCTTAAACTGCATGTGGTACGATTACTCGTAGTAGGCTTACCCGAAATGTTTTACTCCAACACACTATAGACAAAACTTACATTTCACCCTAAAGGCACTACTTTTATTGTAATCATAAAATTGATGACAATGCCTAGAAGCACACAGCCAGAATAACCAATGTGTTCGACATATGCATCTCGGACGGCTTGGGGGTGAGTAAAACATGGATTTAATATCATTTTTGGCCAAAATATCTCTTTAAAAAGTGACACAAACCACATTTTTTGTGATTTTAATTTTACATTTTTATCAAACTACTTGAGACTTATTGCTTCATGTTTACATTATTTATTTTGTGAAACATTAAAATTTTTATCATTTTTTTAATAAAATGATTGTGCATTGAATTATTTTTTAATATTAAAATATATTTAAACTGCTATAAAATGTCTTCTGTTTAATATTTTCACCTCCAGCAGCGATGACAAAACTCAATTTGTCTCATTTAAAACAAGACCCAAGATTAGGCTTCTGTCTAGACCAAAAAAATGACAGAGTTATATTTATTTTTAATTAAGAGGTTAAATCTGCAGATTTTTGGGGTTTATCTGCGTGCGTGGAATATGGAAAGGCCTGCTTTTTATCCAGACCTTGACGCTTTGTATGGTGCAGCGCAGACCGTGCCCTAATGACGTCAAAGTACCGCGAGAGAAATGGTAAAGGCGGACCATTTTGTAACATTTCGACATACTCTCGCGGTACTCTGATGTCACAACGGTCTGACAACGGTCGGAACGGTCTGCGCAGACCCTTTGATTCTTAACGGTAAAATACAAGCAACATGAGAAGTGGTGAGGTGGTTCTTCTCAGTAGAAAGTAAAGGTACGCTTGAAACCCTTAAATATAACTGGTTTAGTTACTTACATCGTGTGTTGCACTTTCACCACCGCTAACAATCCGAAACATCGCGCAGACGTGTACTCGCTCTGTAGTTTGTAGCTCGCGCTCCGGCTACAGTAAACAACTCCACCTTCTTTGATTTGATTGGCTATCGCATCATTTTGATTTTGACAAGCACTGACTGTGCTGATTGAGGCAGTTATACAGTTATATATTAGGCAATTATTATTCCAATAGTGATTGCTATTACACACCAGGGCAATCTTAATGGTGGGCACGAACCTGCGTTCAAAAAATTGATTTGGTCGTAAGAGCGTGAGAAATGGGGTCAACTGCGTGTGCCCTGCCATGTAGGAGTATTTTCTCAAGGCCTGCGACTGAGGGTCATATTTCAAGTCAAAGGTATGTAACTTACTCCGTTTTTTATTAACATGACTCTGACAAACATCAAAACACAGTTTGCGTTGGGCACCAACTCCCCGGGGGCCACCATCTTGTTTGCTCAGAAAATAAAAACGTTTCATTCTGTTTAAATACGAATCACAACAACATACATAGATACAAACAAAATGACGTTATATACAGCATTTTGCGGTGAGTAAGCAGATGACGCGACATCCCCGCACCAAAATTGCTTGGATTTATACCGTCAGATTAGCTTTGTCACATTAAATTAAACTACAGATGCAGAAATGCACTATATAATTACATATTTGTATATATTCAGTTTGTGTTGTTGTCAAATACAATTATAAATGATAACAACAGCATTTTTAATAAAGTTTTATTCTCACACGGTTTCGGGATAAAATTTTAGCTCGCATTGCATTCTGGGTAGTGGCGGCCATTTTAGGGGACGCGGTCGTAAGGATTCACAGCAGTAGTACGGGAATAAATGGATCGAACGATGATCAAGTGTAAATTACATATAAATACAAACTCAACAATGAAGCAAAGTTGCGGTAACGTTACTTAGAGAAAATCCGTACAATCAACAAACTCGAGCTGGCTCCTTATTCGCCTAACTATCCGTTCCACCCATAGATATGTATAAAGGCTAGATGGCTCAAGGCGGAGTCCCTAACGGCATCACCTGGCGGCCATCTTACGACAGGGCGCTCGCTCACTCGTAGCATTGAGTTTAATGGTGCAGGTACTTTTAAATGACCATAACTTGCTCAATTTTCTACCGATTTTCAAACGGTTTGGATTTTTACAAACGTTATTAACGTGGCTATAATTCTGGATGCTTTAACATGTTTCATGAATTTATTTTTTATTTTTAGTATAGGTATGTAGTGTCATAGGTACATCTTTGACGTTTATAACAAACCAAACCGTTTGAAAATCGGTAAAAAATTAAGCAAGTTATGGTCATTTAAAAGTACCTGCATCATTAAAACTCAATGCTACGAGTGAGCGAGCGCCCTGTCGTAAGATGGCCGCCAAAATGCGGACGTTGCACTCCATTGGCCAGCAGCGCGGACGAGCCATCTAGCCTTTATACATATCTATGGTTCCACCAATATCAGAGCGCTTCAAGCGCCTCCCTTGCAATGTCATTGGCTGTTTTTTTAAAGGAACAGTAACCACAACAATTTGAGACTGGGGCTGCGTCGGAAAACTCAAGGGAGTGACTCGTTGCCTCGCCGCCTCATGAGGAAATGACTTGTGTTTGAAATATAAACAGAGAGCGCCTTTGTGATAACTAATCACATATTTGAAAACTACAATACTAATTTCTCGCTAGAAATGCAATTAAAAGGTGTAAAAAGTGAAAATGTACCTTTATTTACACTTAATTTGTACTCCAGTCGCTTCCTTGGCCGCCATATTATTTTTTCGAACTTGACCAGACTCGACCAATTACATTCTTATTGTACGCCCACGCATAGGTATCTCAGGAGACAGGAAGTAAACCTAACATTGAACATGCCTTGATGCCTTCCTTCCTGCCTTGGAAAGCTGCCTCAGAAGGCAGCAATTTAGAGTTTTCGGACGCAGCCTGGAGCTAGGGGCAACCTTCCGATCTCTCTGATGAAGCCAATACGGAAGTGACTTAAACTGCAATTCATCGATTGGCCGCTTGAGGCTGGCTCCAAAAGGGAGTCAATAGATCTCCATGTTGAAAATGGCCAACTTTACAGTATAAAATAATTTGTTTACAGCCTGGTACAAAAAGTGTTTTTGGTCTGTACAGCTAATTTTGCCCTTCATGACAACTGTGAGGTTGGTGATTTTTTTTCTAACTAATCTGTTTAAATTATATTAAGCCTTAAACTTCTTCATAATTAAGGGCATGACCACTTGAGTGAGGGGTGAACGGCCACTGCTGTCACTAGAATCGAGCTAGGCGATAGGGGTGTGCCATAGCATACCGTTCATGATAATACCGGTATAATTTTTTACACGATAAAAATGTCATATTAATGACATAGCGACGTGATGACGTATGGTGCATTTACGTTCCCTAACGCACAGCAACAACAGCTGAGAGCAAGAGCAGCATGTCAGCGACGCGAGTGCAACCAAGCTTTAAGGTACACGAGGAGGAGATAATAGCAGCAGCGGGTGATGTGAAATAATTTTCTAAATAAATGCAACATATAGTCCAGTGGGACTTGTATATGTTTTTTCTTTTTCAAAACACATTTTTGACTGATGTGTCTTATACTCCGGAGCGACTTACGGTCTGGAAAATACAGTATTTGGTTTGTAGCTCCACCCACAGATGCGCTCTCACTTTCACTGTAAAGAGAAAAGAAAACTGACTTTTTCTAAGTGTTAATTGACCTTTAACAAAATTCTGATATATAGTATTTTTATAAAACTTAAATTTCCTAACAAATGTCTTTTTAATGAGTTCTCTATGTTCTTATCACAGGTTTGGAAATGCGTTACCCAGGAGTCATGAAAGTTATCTAGTACAGGAAAGTCAAGCACCTTATCTTCTAAAAGATGCTCTGGTGACCAGACTTACAGGGGTCTTGAGCGTAAGAACGGTTCTGTCTTTCATTTTTGGGTTAAATAATTGATCTACATTACACCTTGAATGAATTATTTAAATGTACAGAAAAACTGCAGAACATCAGGCGGGAAAGGAGCGATGTTCTTAAAAGTAATCTAACACACACAGATTAAACCCTTGTCATTTTTACTGCTAATGCAATGCTCTGTCCTGTCAATCGAGCTACAAGAAAACAAAAGTCTTTATCCAAAATTTACTTCACAGAAATATTTGAGTATTTGAAAAAGGCTTGGTGTATTAAGTTTCTCTTTGATTAGACCACATGTACGTCACTTTGTGCTCTCGCATCTGTCCAAAGTCCTATCACTAGGTAGTAATCTTGTTTATGTTTGTTAAAGATATATGCATCTCAAGCGAGCTGAAGCAAAACAGTCCCTCATGTATAGACCAGTTCAAAAGATGCAAACAACACCGGTCCAGAAGCACTCCCCACTTCCGTTTTTTAACACTAGAAAAACGTTGGGATAAAATAAACCAACAGAACATATAAAGTTAAACAAACATCTTAAAGATAATAATATATGTAAATTAAAAAAAATAACTGTCACAAACTGTGACAGGGGGTGTTTCTGGACCAGTGTTGTTTGCATCATTTGAACTGGTCCATAACGGGACAGTTCACCCACAAATGAAAATTCTGTCATCGTTTACTCAATCTCAGGTTGTTACAAACCTGTATACATTTTTCTGATGAACACGAAGGAAGATATTTTGAGAAATGTCTGTAATCAACAATTTGTGAACCCCATTCACTTCTATAGTGGGATAAAATAATACTATGGAAGTGAATGGGGCTCATGAATGGTTTGATTATGAACATTTCTCAAAATATCTTAATTCGTGTTTATCAGTACGAACAAATTGATACAGGTTTGAAACGACATGATAGTCAGTACAGGTGAGATTTTTGGGTGAAATATACCACTGCATTGACACGTGTAGCCTTCTGAAACAATACTACACAAATGCATTGAATTGTATGTGTGTATAAATGCAGGTTTTTACAATCATTAAGTATTCCTTTAAAATAATTAGGATTATGATTTCTACCATAATGTGTCCTCCGAGCCTTTACACGCAACACTGCAGAGGTGCGCTCACGAGGACTCTTTTCTGCGTGCATGTGTCTCTCGCTCTCATGGTTTTCTTGACAGATCAGTTTGAGAACCAGCCGCTATAAAATAATGTGGCTACGTTTTCATTGACGAAACGATAACTAAATTGAAACAATCACATAATGACGACAACTATGACGAAAATCTTGACTTTTTATCTATGAATAAAAACAAGACCCTACACGGGGCGATCTTATTAAATCCAAATACTATGAGAGCGAATTAAGTGCATATGGTGAAGTGTGGTCTCGCAGTACGTTGATGTCAAATGCTGAAAGCCTTTCATTACGCTGTTATGCTGACTAAAACTTTGGGTTCTCAGATGGTGGACGAGAAGTTTCACAGAGCCTGTAAAGAAGTGGCTAAAAGGATCGTTATGATGTCGGATGCCAGATCCACCTAAACTTTCATCTAGAGCGGTGTTTCCCAGTCCTGGTCCTTGAGTGCCCCCTCCTAGAAAGTTTTATATGACTCCTTGATTCAACTCGACAGCTTGTTAGGGAGACCTGTTAACCATTCTGGAAGGAGGCTGATTGGTTGTTTTAAATAAGGGGACATCTACAACTTTCTGGAAGGGGTAATTGAGGACCAGGATTGGGAAGGACTGATCATGACGAAGAGGGAAAGATCGTATTTCATCAAAGCTAAAGAAGCAGGAGACTTGGGACACAAGCACAAGCTCACTCCAGACATGGTTTCTGGCTTTCAGGTCTGTATAACATTATAAACAAAATCATTGATTGTATCTGTAGAGCTTAGGGGTAAAACATTGCATTAGCAGTGCAAAAGGACAAGTGTTCGAACCCAGGGAACACACATGGGGATAAAAATGTATACCTTATAATGCACCAGAGGCCATTTTGGATAAGCATCCCCCAAATGCGTAAATGTAACTAGTCGAAGCCAGATCATTTCAGTCCTAACCTGTTGTTGTCACATCAAGTTTTCAATCCATACATTTTTCTTGGAAATTGAGCCCTCTCCCATCAGAGCTATGGGAACACACACAATTCTGGTCTGATTGGCCGTCACCACTTTACAGTTAATGATGAGAACTCCTTCACAAAGACCATTAAAGATCACATAACACACACGATTTCTGCCATTCTCGTGTTAATCTTGGTTATCTATAGAGTAGTATTTCATCCTTCATATGTCAAAAGTGTCTTTCGTGTTGTCAGATTCATAAAAGACAGAACACCTTTTCCAGGTTTATTTTTTTTTCGGAAAAGATGATCTCTTGAAGGCGTACAGTGGGCGGAGCTAAAGAGTTACGAGTACACACAGCCTTTAAATTCTAATCCAACAGCTGATACATCAAAGTAAATAAAGCTTAAATAAAAACTGTTTTTTACATAACCTTGGCTTACAGTCAGATGCAGCCATTGGCCCAGAAATACTCTTGTCACATGCTCAATGGCTTTTTTGACATTATGCATTAGTTTAGCCTGAGGATTACAACTTTTAAACGGTGTCAATAAATCAGAATGCATGAAATGGCGTTAAACCCCTCCTTTAAGGACACTATCTGGAATGACCTCTCAAAAAGATACCAGGTGTTCAGCGTAATCATATTCTCACTTGTTTTTAATTAGGATTATTTAGGGACTCATACTATGTTTTTGTCTTACTTGCAGGTTGACAGCGTCAGACAGTTTTTGGAGGAGGGCACAGCGTTGGATGCCAGATTCAAGTCAAAAGTGTCAGATGAAGTGTGGTACAGACTGGAGGAGGAGCTGATATAAATGAACAGGTGTTAACCATTATTAGTTATCTACTTCTCTTCAATTTTCGATACCAATATACATGACCCTCATATTCTATTCCATACAGGTTCAGGGCCAGCAGATGAATCAGGGGCTTAAAGAGAGAGCGGATGACCAAGATGACTGCATATCTGATGAAGACATCTGTGCATCTGCCAGTGAAACAGTGGTAAGAAAATATAAAGGCATTCTGTTTTCCCCATTTAATTATTAGTACAAAATGAACTTGTTTGCATGTACCTCAATAGTGATTTATAATTTTCTTTATTTCCTGACCTATTGTTCACAGAAGAGGCCAAAGCTCTCTGCCCTCAAGGAGCTGTTTGCTGTAGAGGACATAGAAATAAAGTAAGAAAAGAGACCACCAGCACTAATAAGGCACTACAGATTACTTCCATCTCCTCAGTCCTCAGCGAGTCCAGTAACCCTGGTGGTGTGACATGAAGGACACGGCCAATGCTTTTTTTCATTTGGCTACAGGGTATCTCTGTGTGCAAGCATCATCCACACCCTCAGAGCGTGCATTTTCCACTGCATTGCAAATGTTTTAATGATACCTAGCCCTATATCAGTGTTTCTCAAACTTTTTCAGCCCAAGGACCACTTTATCTTCCGATTTTTTTCTGAGGACCAACTAACAGAATCCTACTCTAACACGCCTCCAAAAAACCCCCAACAAAATAGGAAGGATAAGCTAAATTTAAGTGTAATATGCAACTGTTTCAAGTCAAAAACTAATTTTTTAAACACAAGTGCAATGATATGTTCAGAAATTATTATATGAATTTTATTTCATTAGAAAAAGTAAATGTGAAATGAGTTGCAGCTTAATATGAACAACAAACTGCACATGTGAAAAAAACTGCAATTATACATAACAGCCTAGGTCCCACTTAATGTCATTCCAAATAGCCATTAGTTTAAAACTGAGGTGGTGGGTATATGAAGTCTATGGTTGTAACTATGGTAACAATAAAATGCTGAAAAAAATGTTCCCCTTAATGTCCAAAATCACTGAAATTACAGAACTAATAGATATGTGGATTTTAGCTGCTTTCAGTTTACGCTTGATCTTTTCTTTTGACTCCTCTTTGGTTTAGCCACCGATCCATTTTTACGTAATTAAAACAGAATGGCAAGAACTGATATCACAGTTTCACAAGGGCATTAAAAATCTATTTAAATAAGTGACAATTTTGTATAAACACTTGCCTAGTTTAGGTCAACTTTTGGCAGGCCACTGGGGGGGGTTTGCTGGACCACTACTGGTCCGCGGACCACACTTTAAGAATTACTGCCCTATGTAAATGTGAAGTAAATACTTGCTTTTATATTATTATATATTGATGGATTTTTTTGTCTGTACGTACAGAGTAACTAGTATCAGCTTAGTAACCACTGATTAATCTAAATGTTTTCAACTTTTCTTTTGTGTTCTTTTGCAGATGCTTTCATAAAACATCATAAGGTGGAAACTGTTGGACAGTTAGGACAGGCTATGAATTCTGAGATTGCAAATAGAAAGGAGACATAAGCCTGCCCCCAATCCAAATTTATGCTTTGATTTTATATCTGAAGTCTAGTATTTGTTGCTGGCTGGATTCATGTTGTTAATGTGCAGTTAATGGATATACTATATATTTGCGTAACATATATATTATGTGCATAAATGTATACTGCATTGTTTGTAAAATCTGATTTCAGTACCCACTGATTTATTGGGGGAGTTTAGGTCAATTAAATTATTTACATAAGCTGTGTGTTGAGTGGTTTTTATTTGTGGGAAATGTGTTTACACTGTATGTGAAATATACTAGAGGGGCTTTCACATACATTTTTAAATAGATGTACATATAACAACAAAATAATATGTTGACAAGTACTAGAAAGAAATATATATGGTCATATATTGCCATATAAAACCATATATTTACATAGAAGGTTATCTACGTGTATTTTAATATAAAAGTAATGAATAGATGTAAATAGTTTAATTATAATACATAAGATATTTTAACGTAGTTGATTAAGATTGACACAAAGAAGTCATAAATGTTCTGTCGTCACAATAAATGATCTGTTGTCATAGAGACGATGTGTTGCAGTGTGTGTTCTATATTTAAATTATTTGTCTCTCATTGGCCAAGCGAATGGAATGTTTGACGTCACCGAACATATAAAAAGGCTTGCCCTGACGTGTTCCCTTCACACACTAGTGATTCTCTAAGCGAAAGCTATTGAAAACCACTACTGCTATCCTGACTTAACAGTCATCCATTTCAAAGCAGACCAAACGATTACCACAAGTCTTTCAACATCATGTCTGAGTCGAAGAAGGATATCGAGACCAGCGAGGGTGGTACTCTGCGAAAGCAGAATTCTGCCCCAGGGTCTCTGGTAACCTCCCCTCAGCAGGAACTGAACTATGCAGGTCAGTAAATATTATTTACGCCCTTTCTCCATCCGAAGGTTGCAGCTAACGAAGGTCGCATATGCAGGCTGCTCATGTCTGGTTTATTTAAGTTAACTGAGCATTGCATCCGAAAGTCGTAAACATATTACAACAATTTACGATTAACTGAAAATAATAGCCAACCTTATAATTGTTAATATTCTGCAAAAAGACGGTTTAGATGACGTATGTGTTATGTATGAACAACACGGACAACATGTGAGCTCAACCAAGCGGAAACTTTACTCTTCTTTTTTTTGTCAAGTACACCCTACTGAAAAATCCAGCTAAGACCAGCATAAGTTTTAGCTGGTCCCCAGCTTGGTTTTAGCTGGTTTTGCTGGAGAAGGAAGCTGGTTTTGCTGGTGTATCAAGCTGGTCTAGGTGTGTTTTGGTCACATTTTAAGCTGGTCTAGCTGGACTTAGCTGGTCATGCTGGAATACCAGCTGGCCCACCAGCATGACCCGCTTTGTCAGGCTGGGAGGACCAGCATAAACCACCTTAAACCAGCTAAAACCAGCCACCAGCTTATGCTGGTTTTAGCTGGATTTTTCAGTAGGGCAGCATCATACTTAAGGTGTCAAGCGCCATCTAGGGGTTGCAACATACAACACATAATATATGACAGTATGCAGCCAAATGCGACCTCCGAAGGATAACTACCTTGAACTCATTAACCTTCTGATCCGCATGGTCACATATTAGTCAAGTTTTGGGTTTGTCAGCTCATTCGGTAGAGAAACCCCAAATGCAAAAATATACATGATTTCAAATCATGTATATTTTTAAGTTCAGTAGCTTTGCGCTACACAGACGAACGTTGCTATTTGCCTGCATTGTTGGTGGAATTAAAGACTTGTATACGTAATGTTATGCATGAGGCGTTTTGTTGTAGTTGATTTAATATGAACTGTGTCTATTTCAAATCATATGGCAGAGGTGAGGTAATAACTTTTCCAAGTTTAGAAACCGACATTACATACAGCATTACTGAATGCGAATTAATTATTCGACGCATTACTTAAGTTATTAATTAAATATTGCTCTCTAAATTATGAAATCAGGGTCATAATAAGGTAAACTTTACATTTTTATAATGTTACGCGTTCGTTATTTTGTCAGATTTTTTTTGTTATGAACAAAGCAGTGTGTGATTTATCTTTGGACTCGTCGCGCGCGTGCTTTTGTCTGGTGCGGTTTCTGTCAAACGCAATAACTGACGATATTGCCAAACATATTTATTTGTCAAAGTGCTTCCGTGATGTGAGTTTTGGTTTAGGTGAATGGCTATTTTGAAAGGAGGGGGGCACGGTGCAAAAATACCCCGAAATGCGCGACCTGTTTTTTTTACTGCTAATTTGCACGACGCCTCATTTTGTGTCACCATACATTCAGTTCATTCTTTAATGGGTCTACGTAGCCCAAACACACTTTAATAAATCTCACTCATAACCTCGAAAAGAGGACTGACTGACTTTCTTCTTTTATCACACTACACGTTCATCTAACTTACGAAGCTTGAGTGCCATCTAGTGGTGCATTAATGTAAGGACATTACAGCGTGTAAATCAATCCTAACTATAGTTAGCTGCTGCTGACCTAAGATCAGCATAGGAAATGTATATGGCTAATTTCAGGGACATCTATATTTTGCTCATATTCTGTACCTTTTGTTGTAAATGGAGTCTTTTAAACGATCTTATGCCTAGAATTAGGGAAGGAGGTTTGCATGATTCTTTGGTTCATAACTATTGTGAAAGTTTGATCAATTGTGCATAATGACATTCAATAAATGCATACAGAGTTACAAGACCATCACTACTTCCGGTTCATGGTGACTTTCAAGGGCACTACATTGTGTTTATCCGGGCCTGCTAATAAGAACACAAAAATCATTCATAGTGATCAGGACACTGGGTTTAAAGTGACAGCACATTGTTTTAGGTCCGTTAAATGGAGGCTTGTAACTATTAGCAGATAAACGCTATGCTAACTTGTTTTTAACGTGTTCTGATGTTATAAACACTCATTTGTCAGCTTCCTGCAGCCTCGCGCCCTTTCCACTTCTGTCATGTGCATTAAAAAAAGTGCCAGTTATAAAATTCTTCAACTATTTATCCACAATGTGAAAATACCATGTTAACTGTTAATGTGTTTTTTTTATGTCTGATCTGTCCAGAGGTTAGAAAGATAATGCTAACAATAGCTGAGGTGGTCGAGAAGATCGTCAGTAAAATGCCAGCCGGACAAAGGCCCAATAAATACTCGGGTGATGAGGCACTTATGGCCGCTCCACAGAGCTTGAGAGATACGGTGGCGGACCATGATGGTCAGTCAGCACATCATTATTATGAAACCTCAAATTTAATGAAAAACATTTGACACATTAACTTATTATATAGATAGTAAAACATACATGAAGTTACTGTGTACTTGTCTTGGGTCTAGCATAGCATGAGGGCGGTGTTTAGTATTTTTGGTGTTTAAATTTGTATGTATTATGCAATTATGTGTTTCAAGTGAAGTTTTTAAATTAAATTAAATATGGTTCACATAGTTTATTAAATTAATAACAGTGATGTATAAAAAACATTGTTTGTGTGTATGCATCGGTGGCGGGCGGTGACTTCTCTTCCGAGGGGCACAAATGCGAAATATGTGTTTGGAGTGTTGTGTGTTGCTCGTCATGTCAAAATTTGTGTTTGTTGCGTCATGTGAACCTATGTGCATCATGCGTCATTTCAAAGTACGTGCTTGCTGCACATGCGTCAAAAGGGTTTATGACAAAGAGACGCTTACGTTCACAAAGTACTTGCAAGACACCAACTTAAAACTAAACTCTGATTACAAATGAGATTAATCGAGTATCTGGCAAACGCCTTTGAAGCGTCTGCAGCAGACAAGTATTTTGACATGACGCCTGATGCACATAGGTTCACATGACGTGCCGAACACATGACGGACTAAATACATGTTCGCATTGTTCGCCCTCGAAAGAGAAGTCACTGGCTACTACTGGTACACATACATGTCTTATGTGATACATTTTTGTTATTACTATTATTACAATGTTTGTGAAAATACCACAGTATTAAGTTTATAATGTCTTTTTTTGTCTGTTCTGTCCAGCTCGTAGACAGAATGACATGTCTACAGCTCAGGGGCAAGAAGGAACAAGCTGCGGGGAACGAGACTCACAACGGAGGTTGTGCGTCTCGGCACCCGCAGTTCTTGAAACTAGGTTTGTCCTTCCGGGGGCAATTGATGACGAAGAGTGGGTCCCTGCAGGTCAGTTTGGTACACCAGTGGTTCTCAAGGTTATGCCTGGAGGACCACTGCTCTGCACATTTTGTTTGTCTCCCTTATTTAACACACATGATTCAAATCATCGGCTCATTAGTAGAGATTTCAATGAACTGAACTGATTGTGTCAGATGATAGAGACATACAAAATGTTCTGAGCAGTGGGCCTTGAGGAACGGACTTGAGAGCCACTGTGTTACATTATTATAATGACACATTAAAAAAAAAAAAAAAAAAAAAAAATATATATATATATATATATATATTAGGGCTGTCAAAATTAACGCGTTAATAACGCGTTAACGCAAATTCATATTAACGCCACTAATTTTTTTAACGGAGATTAACGCAACGCGCAATTTCTGTTTGACCCTTGGTCCAGCCCATAGTTGAATGAACAGAGACGCAGACAAATGTGACTCTCTCTAAATGAGTAAAAGGTTTTCATAGAAATAAGAACATTAAGCAAATCGTCTACCAAATCCAATGCTCTAAATGCTCGTTGGACATCTGATATGATCTTTATTTATACGTCTGAGAGGTGTAACGTTACCGTCCTCTTAATGCTTAATCTAATACAAAAATGCGTCTCAATTCATTTTGGTTTCGCTTTTATGCATGACTTAGAAAATAGACTGCAGGACTTGCTTGATGTTAAAAGAGTCATTAAGAGAGATAAAGTTCGGTACCTGATTAATGTTAAAGAGTTATTAAGAGCGACAAGACTCAAAAGCGATCCCCTCACGCTGACTGACTGATATCTGAAGCGCGTGCACACAGACGCGCGAGTGCGCGACCCGGATATATAGACATCTACACAAAATTACAGTTTTACAAATATCTGTTTTGATAAGAATTCACGCAGGTAGGCTCTATAATCTGTTATGTTTTAAGTAAATGTTTGGTTAACTGTTGGGTAAAAGTATCTGATGTGTAACATTATATTAGATCACTTAGATTTTAAGCAGTCTGTCTCAATGTCAATCAAACAAAAGGAAAAAAAGTTGAACATACATTGATGATGTTTTTGCTTTGTGTGATTTTAAGGTATTGATGTGGTAATATAATGTATGGATGTGGAAATGTTTGTGGTAATTTGACTCTTTCAACTTCAAACACGTGTAGTTCTGTCATATTTTGTTATATTTCAACAAATCATGCATTGTTCTATGTTTTAATAGAGAATGTCAAAATATGAACAACTATTTTTTTAAAATTTGCTAATTCCGACTCAACTTGCCTGCACAGGTTACAAATGATGCAGCAGCAAACAAAAATGGAGAAAGAAAAATCTTCTGAAAGGAAAATTCATATACAAAACAATGGCTGGTGATTCTGTTAAAATGTAAACAGGCTGTTGTTAACACACATTTGCATAAAGCATCTATATATGTATATATGATTAGAATATTAAAAACCTGAAAAGTGTTAAATTAGGGTAAATTTAGAATGGATAAAAAGTGCGATTAATTTGCGATTAATCGCAGTTAACTCATGAAATCATGCGATTAATCTAGATTAATTTTTTTAATCTATTGACAGCCCTAATATATATATATACACATTATAAAACCTATTACATAAAAATATCATATATGTTTATGTTACATGAGTGTTATTCCACAGTTTATTCTTATTGAAAAATGTGGAAAAATTTGTGTTGTAAAATGATATATATACCCACACAGCAAAAGGACTCAGTGTCGGCGTCCACTTGCGCGCATGTGACGGATCCGCAATGAAGGCGGATCGCGGACCCGCCGTTGCCTCGCGCTGCATCCGCTCCGCATTCGTGGCGCAAATTCATATCCGCCGCGGACCCGCAACTGACTCATTAAAAGTCTGACTCGAGCTCCGGGACGGATCCGCCCCGGAGCTTATTGCTATCAGGACCGGGTCCGTTTTGGACCCGTTTATCACACTTTCAAATTCAAAATCCCTTCTGTTCTTACTGTAGGATAAAATAGGATAAACTAAACTAGAGGATAAAACCAAAACTATCACTAGGCCTCAGGGGTGAAAATTTCATCTAAATGTTGGGGGGGACAATAAACATAAAATTTTTCAAGAACAATTTTTGAAGGGGACACCAATAATACAGGCAAAATTATACTTGCAAGGAAATGTGATAGAAAACGTTTCTCTTTCTCTATGAACGGACACAAATGTAATTTTAATACACATGAATGCAGAGGTGAAAAGAGTAATAAAATATTCGACTTAAGTAAAAGTAAAGTTACTTTAATAATATTTTACTTAAGTAAAAGTAAAGTTAATGGTCTAAAAATCTACTCAAGTAAAAAGTAAGTCATTTTAAAGTGACTTTTTTACAGCGGGGAGAGGTTTCTAGTATAGTTCAAAAAGGAAGGATATATATATATATATATCTCAAACTATGTTTTTAATTGTTAACATCTTTACAATTAGAGTGCAATAACAAAAAGTTAATAAAATAAAAAGCTTTTTTATAACTAAGAAACATTTATGGAATTTTTAATGATTTTTACAGGTGAGTTATGCACTTTTGAAGCAAAAATAATCAGCAGCTAGTAAATACAATCATTATAGTAAGGTTGTAATTAATGTATTGCTGGTAACATACATTATGTTATTAAACTCTATACATAAATGAGCATATAATGAGATGAGTGCCATGGCTATACACTATACAGCCTTTACACGTTTATTGTATTCTAGTTTCCCAGACCTGTGTACCTGATGTCTTTCAATCTCTCTCTCTCTCTCTCTGCAATGTCTAATGATCTGCGCATTCTCGAGGACGTTCTTAAATTGTTTGACTTGACGCGAAGCTGCTAGACCTCGGACGATAATGCGCATGTATTAAAAACGCGACATGCAAATTAGCGGTTAAAACCCGGTCGGCAATTCTCAAACTCCGTACTCAAGAGCATGAACCCTACCTGGATGAAACAATCGCTTTGCGTCAATGGCCAGGGGTTTCTTTCATAAGAATTGAATTGAGGGTCTGCATTAGCCCGCGCCTGTCTCGTCCCTCTCCATGGTTCTTTTTGCGCATTCCGCTGCCCATAAATCAATCATCCGTGGCGAGTCTTTATCACCTTACTTTTTTATTTATTTTTACTCAGTAACGGATATGATTTAACATGTTGCGAAGTAGTCTTCAATACTTTAAACTTACTTAAGTAAAAGTAAAGTACAGATTTTAAAAACTACTCAAAGTAAAAGTACACAAAAAAACCTCAGTTACACCAAGGTGAGTAAATGTAATTTGTTACTTTCACCTCTGCATGAATGCATAAAAATGTTTTCTTTATCGTTTATCTGCTTCTGTTCTCAGAAAACGAAATATGTTCATGTTTATATGTCAAAATAGTCCAGTTTTAAAACATATGAGGATAAACTGATAAGTGATGGGAAACGTTGTATTCGCGTCGGCTCCGTACACTTCTCTACCACCGGACTGTGTGTCAGTAGTGAGGTAAAAGGGGCGCGGGCAGTGGACCAAACCACTGTGAGGCAAGGGAGGGGGAATCAAAATGTTTAAAAGTTTTTTTGTTGTTGCTCCGTTTGCATTTGTATTGTTTCACTTCTTACACAACTATTTTAAGTGTTATAAATCATTAAATTATTTTTAATACACATATTTTAATGATATTTTAGGGGGGACAACCCTCAGATATATAATATAAAGAATAAACTAACATGTACACACATGTAACATTAACATATATGACATTTTTATGTAATAGGTTTTATAATGTTTTTCACAATAGCATAATAACTATACAGTAACAATGTGTTAGATTTTAGAGAAGTTTATAATGTCTTCTTTGTGTCCGATCTTTCCAGTTGTGTCTACACCTGCAGCGGCTTTAGATGAGGAAGAGAGAAGCTTACCAGGTCAGTGTATTACGTAAGGAATAATCAATGACAGGTCATTAAATTATAAGAAAATAATGCACACCCAAGGTGGTAATGGCACAACCCAAAGCGGAGTGCCGTTACACCGCAGGTGTGCATTATTTTCAAATAATTCAAAGGACCGGAGTCAATTATTCCGCTTATACCACGGTTACCACATACATTGCTCTGGTGCCTATTTTTAAGACATTTGAAAAGATAGGTGTGCGGTTTACAGAAAAATAATCAACACCCATAGAACATTTCTCAGCCAATCAGAATGCAGCATTCGACAGACCCGTGGTATAAACCATTATAATGACACCCCAAATATGGAACTTTTAATTTAACAAACAAACGTAAAATGAGAAAGAAAGAAAACAACTCAAAGGCAAAAATCTAACACGGGTTTCACATTATTTCTTAACTGTTTTCTAAGCAAGGTTTTCATTTAAGGTTTACAAATTTACATTCACCATTCTGGCACAAATCTCTTGTGTGGGCAGGACTTAACCATACTTTAATCCCATTGGCTAGTGAGATTTGAATTTACAGATCTCTGATCAGGAATAAGGGTGGGACAATAAATCGATATGCGGATTTATAATTGTCTGTCTTCGTGCGTTACAAGAATCCATATGGTGGCATCAAATATCGATATAATAAATTTAAAAACATGACTGTACATATATTTCCCAGTGTTATTACTTTATGGGTTTCCAAAAAACCCATATCGATCAGGCTCTAATCTGGTGGTAACATCTGTTGTTCATCTTTTCTATTTTTGTCTTTCAGAACCAAAACCAAAAGGCCGGAAGAGAATCCGTGCTTTCATGCGCAGAGCATTGCGGGCTATCCAAAAAGCCTGCTGTTGCTGCATAATTGAGGATAACGTGGAGCCATTTTGATCCTCATTTTGACCCGTATAGATGAAGCTGATGTCTATAAAGGTTCTGGTATTAAACAAACGGGTTTTTAAGAACCACCCTATTGCCGGTCAGGTTCGTCATTCCTTGGATATATCAGCTATCCAAGAAGCAGCTGATCATATGGTCCATTCGACCATCGCCCATGAGCTCCGGCAGATCAGCTGATTTTAAGTCGGGTTTTTCTTACCTGCACCCAGCTCGTGATAAAACACTGGCAGTATAGTCCCTTCGGACTCGAGCCGGCGAGCTTGTTTTCCTTGGAAACATGCCCGTTCCAAGAAGAGGATGATCATAAATGTGGTCTATCGACCACGGGCGTCATGCTCAACCGGATCATGCTGATTAGTCAGTCAGGTTTGTGTAACCTGCACCCATCTCGTGAAAAACACAGGCAGTATAGTCCCTTAGGACTCGAGCCGGCGAGATTGTTTACCTAGGAGAAATGCCATTCCAAGAAGAGGATGATCATAAATGTGGTCTATCGACCACGGGCGTCATGCTCAACCGGATCATGCTGATTTGTCAGTCAGGTTTGTGTAACCTGCACCCATCTCGTGAAAAACACTGGCAGTATAGTCCCTTCGGACTCGAGCCGGCGAGATTGTTTTCCTTGGAGAAATGCCTTTCCAAGAAGAGGATGATCATAAATGTGGTCCTTTCGACTACGGGCGTCATGCTCATCCGGATCATTCTGATTAGTCAGTCAGGTTTGTGTAACCTGCACCCAGCTCGTGAGAAACACAGGCAGTATAGTCCCTTTGGACTCGAGCCGGCGAGCTTGTGGAACCAGACTATTGCCAGTCTGGTTCATCATCTTTGTATATAACAGCTTTCCAAGATGCAGCTGAATGGTCAGGTTCATCTAGCCTGCGGTCAAGCGGTAGTGATCGTGAGTATAATGTTATTGTGTTCTGACCTTTATTGTCGGCTTTATTTTTTCCCTTGTCAACAGTTTCTCTCCTTTTTTTTTAAATCTCTGTCCAGTTTTTGTAATACATGCATTTTAGGGGTGTCGCGATTCGTTTCTCGATGTTTACTTCTTTTTTTAAGACAAAAAATGCTGTGCCATTTATTATTATTATTATTATTATTATAGTTTCACATTAACATGCACATTGTGTGCTTTTCCTCGCATGGGGGGCTTCACTACGTGAGAGAGCTTGTAGAGAGAAGATTCCTTCTTGCACGCACATGCACTTAAAGCAACACCAAAGACCTATTTTTACCTTAAAATAACGTTTCCAAAAAATTTTCAGTCGTTCATCCACTCGAATCAGGGTGAACGGCACTTTCACATTCGCTTTGCAGCCCTCTATCGGCCAAAACCGCACTAAAGAAGTTTCCAACCGTCGGGGCGTGGTCCTGTAGTTCGAGTGAAAACTACAAAAACTTGCTTTACGGCAGACCTACAATCCAATCAGAGCCAGCTATGCTGCAGTATTTACGACAGTGGTAATGAACAATTACGCTTCTAACCTGTAGGGGGAGCAAAGAGCCAGAGTTCTTTAGTGTTGCTTTAATGCATGCGTCCTGGACTCCTAGCATCTGAAATAACCCAAATAAGCAGCTGCGCTTCTCTCTGTCTCACGTGCACGCGATCTCGCATCTGTCTGAAGTCTAAACATAAACAAAAGTAGAAATTCTTAAGTATTTGTTCAGTTTTATGCGTTTCATGCGAGCTGAAGCAAACTATCGCCTCTCTCAATCTCATGCACGTGCAGCGAGCTGCGCTCTGTCCGAAGTCAGATCTTTAGGAAGTAATCCCGCTTATGATATGCATTTCAAGGAGTTGTAGCAATACATTATGATCTGCTCTTTATTGTCTGCTTTAATTTTCTCCCTTGTCGACTGTACTTTATTGTTTCAAATCTCTGCCCAGTTATCGTAATAAGTGTGTTTTTCCTTTATATTGAAAAAGTGTGCTTTCCCTTTTTACTGTCCTGATTTGCTTATTTAAAAAAATATTTAGGTTTTTAAAAGTGGTTTCACTCTTACTTGATCCTAAACTTCTTGTTTATTCTGCTAGTAGCTGATTAGCATTTTATGTACTGAACAACTCTCCATTATCTGCACATACTTTAAATGAATATTTATTTTTGTCTGTTATGTTATAAGCAGCACTGCCATTGGAGTTCATGTGAGACAAAACAATTCTTGTGTTCATTTTGTACTGATTGTTTTTCAGGAAAAATGACATTGCTTTATGAAGTGGGAAGACAGATTGGAAGAGGTGCCTTTAGTAAAGTGGATGAGGGGACTCGCCAATCTGATGGCATGAAGGTAGAACCGCTCTTTATCAAATTGTTTTGCCAAACCTACATTATATATGACTTACATATGATTATTTCTCTCTTGTACGTCACCATCAAATATATTCGGAAATCTGGCAAGGAAATCTCCGGAAATCTTCCGGCCGCCGTGGAGGTCAACACACCACTGATCTACTGGGCGTCCTTTAACGTGATGCCCAGCCGATGCCTGACCAACGACCACCGGCGGAACCTGTTTAATCTCCTCATCCGTTTACATATATCTCCCAAGGGTTTTTCCCCTCCTAGGACTTTTTTCCCTCCTTGCAAAAAAATTCAGGAGGTTTTTCTCCTAGGGGGTTTTTTCAACCCGGGGAGTCAGCCGACATTGGCTTAACATAGCACCCTCTTCTATACGTTACATTATTAATACGCTCGCTTGTAAAGTTTATTCATAGCCGCTTTATTATGCTACTTATATTGTCTGTTTTTTTTTTTTTGCTTTAAAAGCATTACAATAAATGTGATGCCTTTTATTTTCAATATAATGCATATTTTTATTAAATATAATAAACACACATAAATATGAAAAGCAGTTGTTTTGTTCTTTTTATTATCAACCTAATCCAATAAAAAAAAATAAACATTTGTGACAAACAGTAAGAAAGTAAACTTTACCGTTTCACAGTACAATCCATAAAGCCACAAAGGTTTAGAGTTAATAACGAATAGTATTTATGTCACTGTTCAAAATTGCACACTTATTTTGGTTTTCTTTATAGGGAACAGTGAACGGTTTCAGACACAGTCATTGATTTCATTGTAGGCTGGAAGATGCATTTGTCTTTCTGTGGAGTCGATATATCTTAAGCTTCTGTAGGCGCTGAGGGACATTGGTACAAACACTTAGCACGTGTGTGCCATTTACAGGATTTGTCCACTTTCTTAAAAAAAATCAAGATAATACTCACCCCATGTCGAGCTGGCGCGTTACACCGCTGGTGCAAGAGGAGAAGTTGTGCTTTAAAAGTACACATTTTTTCATTTTTCTTGCCAAAAATGACAATAGTTTTGCTACATAAGACCCTTATGCCTCGTTTGGGATCGTTTAGAGCCCTTTGAATCTGTGTTGAAACTGAAATTTTAAACTGAATTTAAACAGTAAACTGTTGGGGGTCCAATAAAGTCCATTAAATTGAGAAAAATAAAAAAAAGGAATTTCTTCTCGATTGAACAAAGAAAACCCATTAACATTTTGGATGACATGGGGTGAGTAAATGATATTTGTTGTTTTTTTATTAAGTAATCCTTTAGGCCAGTGCAAGGCCAGGGCCCCCAGGGGGGCGCGAGATGGTGCCAGGGGGGCCCAAGTTTTATGACATTTTATAAAATACATTCATTTATCATGAATTCTGTGTAATTAAACCTAAAAAGTAATAAGCCAACTAACCAACAGCCCTACTAGGTATAATTTTATATGTTTTGTTTAATTAAAATATTACATTTTAAAACTGTTTTTGTCATACATTTTCTTTTGGGGGGCCGCGAAAAAATGCACTGTACACAAGGGGGGTCGCATGCTGAAAAAGTTTGGGAACCACTGCTTTAGGCTGACTGTCGATGTGAACCCCCAAATATTTATAAGAAGCAACCTGTTTAATCTCTTGGCCATAAACCACAACAGAGCTCCTAACCCATACTGATCCGGGGTCTGCATTGACCTCTTCTGTCTAATTTACCATTATGTCCAGATAGTGGTGATCACTTCAACTCACAAACTTATCTACAACAGCTTTATAATAAATCCTGCTATCTGTTGTCAATGTCTGTGCAATAATATGGTGTTATCTAAAAGTCATACGCATTTCTAGGCATTCGTTCTTCATTTACTCACAAGCGTGCAAGGCACATTAAGACGCATGTTGATTAACTATGCGATTAAACAACTGCAAAATTGAACCCTGTGTTAAATTGGCTGAGAAAGGTCATTCAAAAAAAATAAAAAAATCCAATTGCACATTGTAAACACAAAGTATTTCCACCTAAGCTGTGAGCACTTGTAAAATATTTATTTTCAAGTGAAAAATGCAATAAACCAAAGTTTGTAAACCATCCATAGAAAATCCAACATCAGTTTGACAACAATTCATAAACCGCAAATTTGATTTTATATCACATAAAAGTGTATAATTAAATTATTATAAAAATAAAAACCTACAGTTATTAAACAAGTAAAAGAAATGTAGTCTCATTGAATTATAAACACACAAATAAATCATCATGGTCTATTATAATATAATATAATATATACAATATAATATAATATATACATAATATAATATATATAATGTCTATGGGTGTACAGTAAGTGACGTCTTCTCTCGTAGCCAATTAGACCGCACCTCATTAAAAACCCCGCCCACACGCGCACACAGAGAGACAGAAGTTTTGGAAATGTGGTAATAAGAGATGGAGCAGGACCGCAGTATCTAAATTTCGCAAGTAAAAAGAATAAATAAACCCGACGGATGAACTCAGTTGACAGACACCCTGAAAACAAAAGGACAAAAAAAAAACGATAAAAGCGTTGTCGCTGCTCGCGGGACAAGCGGAAGCACAGCTTCCAGCCTCCCATATGTGGGAATTGCTGTGAATGCGTAAAATGATTGACAGTCAAAAAGCACCTCAGGGGGTTCTCCTTAGCTGACAAAATTATATTTTGTGTCTGTAGTTTAATATAAGTGTAATATTATCCACCAATTTCAGTTATATCTGTCAGGTAACAACGAGTCATTAAATAACAAATTGCTTACAGAACATTTAATGATTAGGCTAAACATGATTGACAGTGTGAATATGTGCTGTATTAATATAGCATCCTGACTGCAGTCACTGAATATTAAATAAACAACAGAATGAACACAGAAAAAAATAATTTTTGGAGGGGGTACCGTACACCACTATATACAACACGATTGTAGTTCTCTCAACGTCCGCCAGGTGGCAGTATAACTGAAGTTTTGCTTTTAAACGACGCATTGGGGCAATTTATCTAATTGAAACAATACTTAAAAACATTATATTCGCTATTAATTTACATGAAGTACATTTACATTTTACAATATACCATATGAAACTATATGAAATGCATTAAGGAGTAAGCCTCAGAACTGAGTGTTCAATACACAGCAAAAAAATGATTTTCAAGAAAAAAATCTTTGTATTTTTGTCTTGTTTTCAGAAAAAATATCTAACAATTCTTAAATTAAGATGCTTTTTCTTAAAAGGTCTAGTTTTTAGACCAAAAATATCAAATTTAAGTGATTTTGTGCATAAAACAAGCAAAGAAATCTGCCAATGGGGTAAGCAATTTTTTCTTGATTTTTTCTTGAATTTAGTGTTTAAGAAAAATTTTCAAGATTTTTTTGCTTACCCCGTTGGCAGATTTTTTTTTCTTGTTTTATGCATATAATTACTTAAATTTGATGTTTTTGCTCTAAAAACTAGACTTATTTTCTTGGGTCGTTTTGCTCATCAAGAAAAATCATCTTAATTTAATCATTTTTAGATATTTTTCCTGAAAACAAGACAAAAATACTAAGAACACTTTTTCTTGAAAATCATTTTTTGCAGTGTAATAGTGATTCTCACAATCCTCGTTCTCTCACATCCCATCCCATTTTACCACCTCAAACAAAGCACCCTCAGAGGTCAGCTGACGGGTCACAAACCATTTTATTTACCTCCTGGACACTGCAGGGGTCAGAGAGGCGTGACTTACTGCCAAAGGGGTGGGGTTATTTGGAAATTGACAGCAGCACTGTCCAATGAAAGCAGGATGGTGAATCAGTAAAGCAAGAACTTCATCTATTGTATTTCTTATTGATCAGATTACCTCATGCATTAGCATATTGGCAGTTACATCTGTCCATCTGTAATCCCAAAGATTTTTATTTCATTTAAATATTGCATTTTTGTTTTTACATAATTATTTGACACAAAATACTTAAGCACACAGTTCCTTACACCTGAAAGATTTAAGTTTATGTGTTACTCTGTTACATGACACATTTACATTGACATATTGCATAGAGTATATTAAAAATTAAGTTATTTAGCAAAACTGCAAAAAGGTAAAGTTTGTGTCAACTAATTGAATATAAATATAATAGAATTCAAAATACTGATTGAATATTTGTAATAGATGCCATTTTTTGAAAGTCTGTGAGTAAGGATGAGTTTGCATTTTTACTGTGAGTGATTTCAGACTGTGGGAACCTGAACTTCTCCTGATCTTCACTGCACAGATCTATTGTGCTGCCTGACCTATAGTCCGATCTGAGCTATTGTCCGAGTGGCCGGAGAGTCCAGAGGGATGCTAGAATCGGTCAGGAGAGAAAAGGAAAGAGGTCAGAGGAGGAAAAAAGGTCATACTCCTCCACAGAAACAGTGAGAGAGAGAAAGAGCAGATCAATATTTTTCCTTAAGTCTCCAGCTGTCGCAGTGAACTTATCGATACTGACCAGAGATGGGATCTATTTTATCACCTGTCATAAACTAGAACAAGCTGTTAAAACCAATTCAATGAAATTAACCATGACATGATTCCAAAGTAGCAAAATAAACAAATGTTAGACTAGCAGATTATAACTTATTTTTGAGGAAAAACTGTATCTAAAAGTTTACACAAAATGCTTCTGTTCTCAGTTTTATATGTAATTTCTCACAAATTGTAAGAGTACATTTGTGTCATTTCCTAACTGAGAAATAACCTCTGCAAATTAACCAGGATGTTAAGTGTAGTATAAAATCTTGGTAAAAGGGTATAACAAGCAGTGCAGGAGATAAAGTTTTTTATAACCAGACCTCTTTGTGTCTGCTGTGTCGAATGTTTGTCGCTTCTACATATAAAGTCATTTTCATGCGTTCATAAATACAAAATCTATTTTCCGTGACGTCACACGTCGCACTATGCTCGAGCATCTCAGGCGGAGGGACCTCGTATGCCGCGCTGTTGAGCCGCACAGCCCCGCGCGCAGTGCTGATTCTATCCATCCGCGTAAAGTAGTGCGCGCTCAGCGGTCAGCGCATCAGCGCTCGCTTGAAGTCAGATTAGCGTGGATCTTCAGTCCGCAGCCCACGGGCTCAGGCATGCTCGGACTATCAAAATAAATGGCGTCTTTTCAAAAGGAATTATACCAGCGTTTGCTGTTTTTTGTCGTATTTCTGCAAACCTCAGGTAAAGAGTTTTTTTTTAAACAGTTTTACTTTATTGCAAAAAGTTGAAGTTAAACACGAGTTTCATTCAGTCTCCCTGGATGTTTTATGCGTTGACTTAATGCACTAAACTCAAAAGTTTTAAAAATAAGTGACTGTATTTACCTTAGTGCTCAATGTAGATTATTTTGTGTGTAGATGTAAAGCATCTCTAGTCACTGTGAACGATGTGAAATCTCGCACGTGCAGTGAGTCAGAGAGCGCGACAGTGTAACAATCTTGAAGCAGTAATCATGCACAATGTTACAAATGTTGTCTATATAAATAAATACAGATATAACGCCATACTAGCTGTGAAGTAAACTGGAACATAGTGAAAATGTTTATTTTCATCATAATTACGAAGTCATATCATATTTGAAATGATGAAAGTTGCACACAAAGTTTTATGTACTTTTCCAATTGTAAAAGTGTTTCTATTTTCTTAAACATGTTTTATTGCTTTATTAGTTTTTATATTGACTTATATATTATATTTTTATTTACTTTATGACTTTTGAACGTGAAGTATTTATTAAAATAATACTTTAACAAATGTAGAGTCAACAAAACAATACTTTGCATTTATACATTTGTTAGACAATTTTATCCAAATCATCAAAAGTATATTTGACCAGTATGTGTTTTTTATTTATTTATTTTGATTGCATTATTTAACATTACACACAAAAAAAGATACATTATAACATAACATAAACATGGGGGACAGATAACAGACCTTACAAATTAATATACATATATGACACAAGCAGAAAATGAAATAATAATAATAATAATAATAATACATTTCCATTTCATAATCTACAAGACCTAGCTCATTATAATATATCCAAGATTTTTCCCAGTTTAAGAGATGTTTAAACCCTTTTTTAACATTTGTTTTAAGACACTACATGCCTAGTATAGATAAATAATCAAAATGTAAGTATTTCTTTTATAAGAATAACTTTAAAATAAAATAAAAATGCGCTTATCTATAATTGTGATATCTTCAGTCCTCTGTGGCCTTTTAAGCTTTCCTCATGATGGGCTGCTGAGTGATTTTCATGCTGGGAATCAGCTAAAGTGATTCTTTAGAGAGCGACAGAGTCTTTGACTTCATGAGCCATGAATAAAGAGATTACAGGGAGTAATTCATCCAGTCAAATATAATTACAGAAACTTTAAAGACTTTATTATTTGAAAGAAAAAAAGTTCTGGCATCCTTATATTACTATCTGATTCAGTTCTTTATCTTTCTGTCTGTGTGTCCTGCAGGTGTGTTGGGTTTTAGTGAGCTGTTTTTTATGAAGGAACCACACGATGTGACAATATTGCGGAAAGATGCTGTGCTTATGGACTGTCAGGCCCACGGCGAGGCTCCGATCGCCATCCGCTGGCTAAAAAACGGAGCAAAGCTTACAGAGTCGGAGAACGTTTACCAGCTCACCAACGGCTCCCTGTTCATCTCAGACTCGGAGAGTCGTAAAGACAAATCAAATGAAGGGATCTACCAGTGCCTTGCCCAGAACAAATACGGATCTATTTTGAGTCAGAGAGCACGCTTGACTATCGCAAGTAAGTTTTACTTAAGGATGTGCCCTTCTGAATGACCCAATATGTGATTAAATCAACTTCAGATCTACTCAATCTACAGTGATAGATATGCAACACAAACCTTTATCATTTCCTAAAGCTATAAGTTCATTTAATGATTAAAATGATTAATGTCTAAAAGTACATCCGTGTAGTTAAAGCAGTGAGAGGTTACAAATAAAGGTTTTTCAATCAGTGTGACACTTAAGCACCTTCAGCAAACAAACTTCTTATCAAGATCAATTTTTGGTTGTGTTGAGCTAATATGTAGAGTTCCTGTTTTAGTTCCTGTAGCTCACTTTGCAATGCAGTGTCAATGATTTGATCCTCAGAGTCAGACGTCAAACGTTCAGATAGCATTCAAATATAATATACTAGAGCAGGGTTTCCCAAAATTGGGTATTGCAGGGGATTCTCAAAATTAATCAATTACAATTAAATCTTAAAATGTAAATAAGTGTTTAAAAAAATTTAAAAAATGTTGTGTTTAATTAATCTGCATGTCATGTGACCATTACACAACACAACAGGGTGATTCTGGCGAAATTAGACTTATGAGGTGTCATGAAACATTTTAATAAAAAAAGTAAATGCAGAGTATCAAAATAAGAAGCATAAAGTTACAAACATCTCTTCACGTACTATTTTGCACATGATTTCAAATGACATCATACAAACCAATTTTTAGTTTTTTCACATTTAAGGGGAACATTTTCATTACCGCAACATGTCCATGACTGAATGGACCTAGTGGCCAAAAAGTTCCGCGGTGTGCCTTTAATGTAATATCATGTTGCAGTAATGATAATTTTTGATAATGATAATCTAAAAAAATTAAATAATTGTATAGGAAATATTTTTTTAATCATCTAAAAATAATGGTTATAGTAACAAGCGGCTGTCGCGGTCCGCACGTAATTTCCGGTAAACTCCGCTAATAATAAATAACAACAAAGTACTTTAAACGTAGTTTATTTATATAACAAGCAAAAAAACAACACATAGATTACCTAGGACACCAAAACATTTGTTATTTTCGACGAGGCATTTGTTCAAGAGATCGGTTTAGCAACTAGTCAGACCATTAAAAAAACAAAACCGGAAGTAAAGTTCGGATCCAGACGTGTATCACGTGTGTCAGATCAAACCGTCTATATGTGCAAAAAAAAAAAAAAAAAATATATATATATATATATATTTTTTTTTTTTTAAATCCAATGCTGGATTTCGTGAGAATCACCCAACAGTATATCAGAAAACTGAGAACTCATGCAAAATGGACAAATAAGTTTTATGCACCAAGAAAAGAAAAATCCCAGATGAAGGTCCAATAACAGGTAATGATAATTGTGTAAAACTTTAACACAGATGAAAAATAAAAATTGAAGTTAAACATGCAGATGTGCTTAAAACTTAACATTTCAGAGGGGTACTTCAAGTAGCCTAAATAATTTCGGTCAAGGTTGAACAAAAAAAATTGAACAGTCTTGGAATAGAGCTTGGCATAACTAGACAGATGTATATTTTTACATAAAATAATCAAACATTAAGAAATATTTTGTTTTTTGTTGTTGTTTTAGCCTATTTTAAAGGTGCAGTGTGTAAATTTTAGCGGCATCCAGTGGTAAGGTTGTGAATTACAACCAACGTCTGAGTCCACTGCTCACCCTTCGCTTTTGAAAAGCATTAAGAAGCTATGGTAGCCGCCACCGGAAAAACATGTAATTGACGGAGACAACTTAGTAAAAAAAGTTTGTCCGTTAAGGCGCTCTAAGCGAATCTGCGAGACGTCACTTTTTGTTGATGTTTGAACTGTTTTCAAACAAATGGAGCGTAGCTAACTCCTTCCCCTCCCTTCCATGCTTTTAGGAACGCGCCCAACCCCCACCCTCAAATCGTTCTCGTCGTTTATTGGCTGGAAAACTTTGTTATGTTTCGTGGTGCTAGGTTTGGCCACTGTGTTTATATTAAAGTTTGTAGAGCCTGAGCTGTCTACAGAGATCGCGTTTTTTTACAGTTTGATCAGCGGACAGGCAGCAAGCAGATAGTGAGGAGATGTTTGCTGTATGTAACAAAAATGTTTTATGGTTTAAAACGTGTGAATTCGCTTAGAGCACCTTTAAGGGCTTCTGTATAAACATGGCAGCACAAAATGACGACATCCACATAAGGGGACCCTCCATGTATGTAGATAAAAACATCTCATTCTAAGGTAATAAAACATAACGATTATTATAAAAAGGTCTTTATACACCCCTGATAATATTGTTTTGTATATTATTTGACATTTCTGTCAAGAGATCCTTGTAAAAATTACACATTGCACCTCTAATGATTGTTTTGTATTATTTTTTAATAATTTTAAATAATTTTTTATTAAAAATGTAAGTTTTTTTGTGGCCCCCTAGTGGATCCCTGCCCTTGTGGTGGTATTACCAGGGGTCCTCCAAATGTTGTTTGTAATCAAAATAGTTTTTTTGGGGGGGGGGTTAAATGTAGGCATCAAACAAAAAATGCTTTAATAGGCTAATAAAAAATAAACTTAAAATTGAAATGAAGGTTCCCACATTGTAATCTATTCAGTAAGTTAAAAATGTTATGTAGTATAGTATGTGACTATGTATAACAAAATGGTTATTTAATATCCTTGAACGTATCCGAAAAAAGTATGTAAATGTTGAAGACTTCTGACTTAGATAAATGCATCTACATGGTATTTTGGTTCTTAAAAATTTGTAATCATACTAAACAAAGATGGATTTCTTAAGATATAGGAAAAGGTGTGTGTGATTTGGCTTTACAGATTCTCTGTCAGATAGGTAGATACATGATGTTCAGTTTGATAAATAGGGTCATTCTTTACTCTTCTGTCAGGTGTCCTACAAGAGATTTACAGACCACTGTTTCTCTTCCTCATTACATCTGAAATCATAAGAGGTTCTAAAGATCAAGACAAAATGTTTTAGATAGACAAATGTACCTTGAATGATGTATAAGTCCTTTAGTCAGTAATATGTGTAACTAAAAACATAGAGATGATTTGCTGACATACAGGTACGGTAGGCAGTGACGTGTGGGTTCATACCTGTTCACTTTAGTTAATCTTATAACATTGAAAAAACCCATCATTGGTCATTTCTACACTAGTGGGGGGTGAAGGGTCTAAGGGCGTGTAGGCTATGTGTGTGGGGTCATGGGTGTGTGAGAATGTGTTCATTGGTGTGCAAATGATGCCCGGCAGGTTTGAAAACCTCAGTTTGTGGAGGTCACTAGTGCACATGACCCCTGTTCACACAACTGAGCCTTTATATCAGAGAGATTGTTCTTGTGGGCAGGCGGTCAGGGGTTTGAAAGGGCAGATCTGATGGCAGTAGGGGCTTTTAAAGACCTCTCGCCATGAGGCCGGGCGTCGTGCTGCGCTGCTTCAGGACAAAAGCATGTGCCGCATTTTCTGCTCTCGCTGGACTCTCAGAGCGAAACCTGAGCACGGGAAGTCAATGTTCCTATAGAGTCTTCACCAGGAAACATGAACACAGAAAAACAGATCTCTTGTGATTGTATATCTAGCCATAGGATAGAAATTCATACTGTGACAGTAGGTACTGAATGAGATGTTACTGTTAAAACAGTAGGTACTGTATAGTATGAATCCTGGTAGTATGAATAAGATTCAGATGTACTACATCCACCATGTTGATACATCACATGATATACGTCGTCATCACGTCATGTCACATCAGCCGAATACAGCCGCATCGCCGCTTTGCGCCATTTCCTAATATGACGACGCCTTTTCTTCTTGGTTGGATAGCTCCTCTCCCAGGGCATCATGGGATAGTAAAGTGTCTGAAGGAACATTGACACACACGTGTCTCTTAGTTATGTTTGGTGACATATAGGGTTGTGCCGATAGACAATACAAAAAAATGATAATTAGATATATGGCTGGCCGATAGCAGGCCTACTTGACGAAAGTTGGCATTTTTTCCCCCTTATAGTTTAAAATTCTTATTATTATCATCAAAGTTTCACTAACATGCGCATTGCATGCTTTATCCCCACATGAGAGAGCTTGTAATGCGCGCGGCATGGACTCTTCCTCGCACCTGAACTTGTAATACGCGCGGCACGACTCTTCCTCGCACCTGAACTTGTAATACGCGCGGCACGGACTTTTCCTTGCACCTGAACTTGTAATACGCACGGCACGGACTCTTCCTCGCACTTGAACTTGTAAAACACGTGTCACGGACTCTTCCTCGCACCTGAACTTGTAATACGCACGGCACAAACTCTTCCTCGCACCTGAACTTGTAATAGGCATGACTCGGACTCTTCCTCGCACCAAAACTTGTAATACGCATGACTCTGACTCTTCCTCGCACCAAAACTTGTAATACGCATGACTCTGACTCTTCCTCGCACCTGAACTTGTAATACGCATGACTCGGACTCTTCCTCGCAACTAAACTTGTAATGTGCATGACTCTGACTCTTCCTCGCACCTGAACTTGTAATACGCATGACTCGGACTCTTCCTCGCACCTGAACTTGTAATAGGCATGACTCAGACTCTTCCTCGCACCTGAACTTGTAATACGCATGACTCGGACTCTTCCTCGCACCTGAACTTGTAATACGCATGACTCGGACTCTTCCTCGCACCAAAACTTGTAATACGCATGACTCTGACTCTTCCTCGCACCAAAACTTGTAATACGCATGACTCTGACTCTTCCTCGCACCTGAACTTGTAATACGCATGACTCGGACTCTTCCTCGCAACTAAATTGTAATGTGCATGACTCTGACTCTTCCTCGCACCTGAACTTGTAATATGCATGACTCGGACTCTTCCTCGCACCTGAACTTGTAATACGCATGACTCAGACTCTTCCTCGCACCTGAACTTGTAATACGCATGACTCGGACTCTTCCTCGCACCTGAACTTGTAATACGCATGACTCGGACTCTTCCTCGCACCTGAACTTGTAATTCGCATGACTCGGACTCTTCGTCGCACCTGAACTTATAATGTGCATGAGTCGGACTCTTCCTCGCACCTGAACTTGTAATACGCATGACTCGGACTCTTCGTCGCACCTGAACTTATAATGTGCATGACTCGGACTCTTCCTCGCACCTGAACTTGTAATGCGTGCGGGACGGACTCTTCCTCGCATCTAAGCTTATAATACGCACAAACTCTGGCATTTCCTTGCACTAGAGTGGTTGTTGTTTAAGAAGGCTGCGCTCGTGACAGTGTCGTTAGCTGCCCTAAATCTGTTTTTTTTTCACCAATCCTGTGGCTTGTCATAAATTAGTAAAAAATGAACAATTAAATAAATGAGTAAACGATTACACCACCCCCTGATACTATTGTGTATCGGCGATCAAGACTGATGATAGGACGATCTCACTATGTGGCATATAGCATAACACTACTGACATACATTTTTCACAGAATTAGTTGTTTGTGGATATCAAAAGGAATTTATGATGTTTACATGTTTAATAAAACATGTTTAGCTTTCTGTGTTGAAGTATTTGTAGTCAGGCAGTGCATGCTGGGAAGGGAAAATAGTCTAGAGTGCTGTGTCCATTGCTTTAAATGTTGGTCAGGTTGTTGTTAAGAGCTAATGCGACTCATGCTGTGTGTGTTTAACAATGTATATAAAGTAGGAAACGCAGTAAATGTGACAATCTACATGAATAACCTGCCCTTAAAAATTTTGTAGTTCTGTGTAGGGGAACGAATGGTAAACAGTGAGTGTTTTATAAGCATGTGTTAATGGGCAAAGATACTGCGTACAGGTTCTTCTACAATACTTGTAAGTACGTCAGAAACTAGGAAAGAGAAAGAAGGTCCTTAATAGTGAATATTGAATTTGTAAAAGTCATCACACACAGATTTGAGCCCCCTTTATGCTTTTTTTGGTCTAGTACTTAATGCACAAACACACAGTCATAAACTTCAATCACAAAGACATACTGGTTTTATTGCAGTTAGGCGAGTTGGTGGTCTCCAACACGATTGCTTTCTGCTCTGCTAGTCTGCAGAATTCCAGAAAAGCTTTTCTCTTTGTCTCCTTTTGTTCCATTTGCCCCTAACTGCCCCGGCCAAAGAAGGGGATTTCTTTAAGGGACATTAGTTTGGATGGAGAGGTCTGGACCGGACATCTGCCCCGATCCATTCATATCTGGACAATTACTCAAATGAGAAAAGTGAAGTATGTGAGGTTTAATTCAGTTTAGTTTAGTAGTCCTGAACGAAAGTATAAATTTGAAGTTTGATTTTTAAAGTTTAATCTGAAGTGTGATTTTACCCCACTAGTGTTTTATCTCTGTTATATTCAGTCTGTGTTTGCCCTGGGCTGTTTTGTGTGTTTGTGAATGTAAGATTGATGGTTCTTCATGTCGGACCTTTAGTCTTCTCAAAAGAGATATCCGCAACACACACACGTTTACGTGGGTAAATGAGTACACACCATAGTCTGCTTTTGTTTTAATTCAGATACATCTTTTGACATTAAGATGACTTTCACAAAGTCTACCAAATTCACCCCACATAATATTATAGATACTGAACTGAAAAAAAAGTGATTCATTCATTTTACTCAATTTTTTTAAGGTAAGTGGTTGCAATAAATTTATTTAAGCTACATTTAAACAAAAGTTTTTTTGTTTTGTTTTGTATTACTATTTTTTTATATAGCTTAAATAAATTGATTGCAACCACTTACCTTAAAAAATTAAGTAAATTGAATGAACAATTTTTTTCTGTGTGTAGAGGGCTACTTTTTGATTTAGTCTACTCAAAACTTTTATTGTTTTATTTTATTTACTTGTTTATATGTTTTATCATTGTTTAAAACGTTAACATATATAACAAAGCCAAGCAAATTTTGAAATATGTAATAAATATTAAAATTGAGGGTATTAATAGAATGTGCTTTGGCGGGCAACTCACAGACTCTGTGCGGACAACATGGATGTTAACTTTTAGGATGTCACCAAACAGAGATTTTGCTCACATCTAGGGATCGATTCAGAAAGTAGGTGTAGAAAGGGAAAAAATTGTAAAGATTATGTAATAAATACTGTGAAAGTAAAGCAAGCTTTTGCACTGAACGAAGAAGTGGTTGTTTTTGAGTTTGTGTAGACAGATCCGGTGTTAGTGTCGATGTCAAAGGTGCTCTTCCTTACCAGTTAAAAATGAAAGACATGCCTGAGTTTCTGGCTCTTGTATGGTGGTTTTGAGGGCCCGTGTTGGGAAATGGCCTCTTTTACTGTGTCCCTGAGGACTTCTAATGTTTTTCTTGTAATTCCTAGAATTGCCAAGGACAGAATTCTATTTTTTTCCTCAAGAAAACGTGTGGTGTCAATTCTTGACTGACTGTGAGAAAAGTTGGCACCATAATGTCAGGATGTTGAGGTTGTTGTCAGGGTTTTGCTTTGTGATTTGAGAGGTTGCCCACCCCAAAATCTCAAAAATGATCTAGATATGTAGATTCATAGGTGTTTGTTAAAAAGTATGAGCAGAAGTAATATTTCTTGTTATATTTTGCTTTGTCCTCTACTAAATCTGCATGTCTGTGCTCTCAGTAAATCCAGGATAAGGGAAAGACCGGCTTGGAGGGTTTGGGTTTAAAATGTTTGAGGAATCTAAAGGGACAGATCTCTTTACACGACCCCCTGTGCGGTGTGAAAAGTTACCATGGTTTCCTGAATGGTGGTCAGAAAGGTCAAAGGTTGTTTTAAATTGCCCAGTAGATTGTGTGCAGGGAAAAACAGAGGAATGAAATATTCCTGCCAACATGGACCAGCTCATATGCCCGATTAAGTGCAATAGTTTGATTTTAATATAGTTTGCCGAATTAAAAATGTCATATAGAGATACTCCACTTTTTTTGAAAATAGGCTCATTTTCTAGCTCCCCTTGAGTTAAATATTTGATTTTTACAATCATATTACGCAGCGGCCAAAAATAGTCCCCTTGGTTACTTTCAATAGCAGGGGACTATTTTCGGGCACTGCTGCAAGCAAAGTCCTTGAAACTCTTTGGTCATTTTTGAGCGTGATGCTAATGGTCTAATCAGATTCAATGGATTATGCTAAGCTATGCTAAAAGTGGGACCGACAGACCCGGAGATCAGCTGAATGGATTCCAAAACGGTAAAAATCAAATGTTTAACTCTAGTGGAGCCGGAAAATGAGCATATGTCCCTTTAAACATTGAATGAATTATGCATGTATTTATAATTTTGCTACATCATCTATTTGCATGTGGGTGATTATATAATTGCAGGTACATTTGGTGTCCAAAGTCTTTTTTTTTGCCTTTTTCAAAAATTTTATTTTTAATTTGTCAATTATATTTTTTATTTAATTAGTGTCAACTCTGTTACTGTCAAATCTGTTACCAAGGCAGAGTAACAGTGTTGACAGTATGTAACAGAACTGAGAGTCATACACAGAGAACACACACACACACACACACAAATGTGACTGTCAACACTGTTACTCTACCTCGGTAACAGAGTTGACACTGACTAATTCGGATAACAGGAAATCATGATTTTCAGCTATATAAGATACTTTTACAGAAAATGTAATATTATTATGGCCTATAACATCTTGTGATCCATCACAAAAAATATAACCATTTGAAAAATCAGAAAAAATACTTTTTTGCAATTATATAATCACCACTTCACTGAGAGCATCACAGTGCATTCTGGGATTGTTTTTTTTTTTAGTTAGTCTACATGTATTTCTTCACATATATTGCTCTCTGGTTGATCATTTGACCTTCATCAGAACAGATAAGACACAATAGCTGTGTTGTGCTGGAGAGGGGCAGGGGGGTTTCAGAGCTCAGGGGGCAAATAAAAGTTTGGGCAAATTGTCCTGACTCCCTGCCCCCTCTTCAGCTGCCCATAAGGCTAAAGGGCACGGGGAGAGGTCTTGGGTACGGCCTCCGATTGGCTCTTATGTAAGTTTCTGATTGGTTAGTGTTGGGGCCAGTGGTCATGGGTTTTAAACTTGCCTGTTGGTTAGATGGACCCTGATTGATCTGCAGAGCTTTTGGGTTTTGTGTCGATGTCTTGTGTTCACAGATGAGACATTCTTTACCTCTTCAGTCATTTCTTTAGCGAGTGTGAGGTGAGGTCAGGTCACAACAGTTTATTCACAGCACTCGCTGAATAATGCATTCGCTTATAAAAACTTAAAACTTCTCAAATGACTTTTACATTAAAGATAAATTAATGGATTACCTGACCTCCTCTATTTCAGCCTTGTCAAACACACTTTAACAATGAAGAGGCTTGGTTAATTATGCATTTAAATGTGTTGAATCTTCATCTGCGCCTTAAAAATATAAAATCTGACAGGGTTATAAATAACTTTTATGAGGAGGTTTTTTATGAAAGATGATAATGTTGAGTGATGGTTGTACTTAGAAACTGTGTCACTTTAGTGTGTGTGCATTGTGTGTGTGTGTTTGTGTACTTGCTGAAGGCTGAAATGTCAGTACCATCTCTTACCTGCACTAAAAGACCGTTAAGGGCACTTATGCTCGTATTGTTTTACCATGACAGTCAAAACGCATGTTAAATTAAACAGCGAGAATAACAAGGGCGTGCAGATAAAAGTTGCGCTCTTGACTGCATGTTTGTTTTAAAATAAGATTTGAGAAAATATTTTTGCAGTTACGTTGGTAAAGTTACTAAAAAAATAATATTGCATAATTATGCATTGTTTCTCTTTTACATGACTTGCGTCCAGATGATGTGAAATGATAATAGTGGCCTTATGAGGTGTACACATCAAATGCGAAATTTCCAATTGGAGCGAGTGGATTAGACACAAAGTCAATGCAAAGACGCGATTAGACGCAAACCCACACGGGGGCGATGCGAATGACGCAAATTGGGTGGTGCGATTGTCCTGTAAACGCGCTTTTCACCTCAAACACGTCTTTGCGCAAGTTGAAAATTTTCGAAAAATGTGCATGACACAAAGTTTAATCCGGCGAGTAATCTAGAGCGAGGAACGCGATCCCTTGCGTTTGGTGTGTACGCAGCATTAGAGTTGAAGACTCCTGGCCCCTGTGTTGTCATGGTAACCATTGTCCCTCTCTGACCTGCTTGCTGACCTCGTGTGTACTGATCCACAGACCCAAATTTCCTGAAAGCACACCTCACAACATAAGAAAGCCATTATCAGAAAGAGACAAACCCAGAACCAAAAAGAGATGCAAAGTGTCTTTTGTATGTGGATTATGTGAGATTCGAACCCATGATGTTGCCATTATGAATAACTGCTCTACCTGTTGAGCTACAAGAACAAAAGCATGTACTGAAACTGAGTTTCTTCATATTGGGTTAATGTTGCTCTGGTTTGTTACTGGTGCTTGAGTTGGGATGGTCTGGATTTGTTGAGGTCAGAGGTGAGAGGTCAAGCTAGGAAGGGACGGATTGACATCCTTTTATAATGCTCAAGGCAGGGTGACTATTATTTTAAAGACTTTTGGTAGATGAATTCATCCATTGACAATTTCAGTTTTAAACTTCATACACTGCAAAAATGACTTTCTTACTTAGTATTTTTGTCTTGTTTTAAGTACAAATATCACAAATTATTGAATTTCTTGATGAGCAAAATTACTTAAGAAAATAAGTCTATTTCTTAGACAAAAAAATGAAATTTAAAGGGATAGTTCACCCAAAAATACAATTCTGTCATCATTTTTCCTCATCCTCTAAATCTGTATGAATTTCTCTTTTTTTGATGAACACAAAATAAGATATTTTATTAAATGATGGTAAGCACAAAGTTAATGGTATCCATTGACTTCCATAGTAGGAAAACATATATTATGGAAGTATTAATGAAGAGTGATAAATGATGAAGAAGATATTTTGATAAATGATGGTAAGCACACAGTTGATGGTACCCATTGAATTCAATCATATTTGTTTGTCAATTGTTACAATCAGCTTACCATCATTTCTCAAAAAATATCTTCATTTGTGTTCATCAGAAAGAAAAAAGAAATTCATACAGTTTTATAAAAACATGAGGAAGAGAAAATGATGACAGAATTTTCATTTTTGGGTGAACTGTCTCTTTAAGTGAATTTGTACATAACACAACCAAAAGCAAAAAAACTGACGATTGGGTAAGGTAAGAAAAAAATTCTCGAAATAACTTAACTTTTTTCTTATACACTTAATTCAAGAACATTCTTCTTACCCCATTGGCAGATTTTTTTCGCTTGATTTAAAATTAAATTCACTTACATTTTCTGTTTTTGTCTAAAAACAAGACTAATTTTCTTAAATCATTTTGCTCATCACTGCAAAAAATGATTTTCAAAAAAAAAAATCGTAGTATTTTTGTCATGTTTTTTTTAGTAAAAATATCTAAAAATTCTTAAATAGAGATGCATTTTATTGATTAGCAAGACGACCCAAGAAAATAAGTCTAGTTTTTAGACCAATAATATCAACTTTAACTGATTTTGTGCATAAAACAAGCAAAAAAATCTGCCAATGGGGTAAGCAAAAAAATCTTGAACATTTTTTTGCTTGTTTTATAATTTTTTTGATATTTTAATTGAAAACAAGACAAAAATACTAAGTTTATATATAAGTACACTGCAAAAAATTATGTCTTGTTTTCGGTAAAAATATCTACAAATTCTTAAATTAAGATGCTTTTTCTTGATGAGCAAAACAACCCAAAAATATCAACTTTAAGTGATTTTGTGCATAAAACAAGCAAAAAAATCTGCCAATGGGGTAAGCAAAAAAATCTTGAACATTTTTTTACTTGTTTTATAATTTTTAGATATTTTTATTGAAAACTAAGATTTTTTTTTCTTGAAAATCTTTTTTTTCAGTGTAAATTTATATATAACACTGCAAAAAATTATGTCTTGTTTTCAGTAAAAATATCTAAAATTTCTTAAATTAAGATGCTTTTTCTTGATGAGCAAAACAACCCAAAAATATCAAATTTAAGTGATTTTGTGCATAAAACAAGCAAAAATGGGGTAAGCTAATTTTTCTTGAATTTTTTATTTATTTAGTGTTTAAGAAAAAAGTTCAAGATTTTTTTGCTTACTCCATTGGCAGATTTTTTTTTGCTTGTTTTATGCACAAAATCACTTAAATTTGATATTTTTGGTCTAAAAACTAGACTTATTTTCTTGGGTCGTTTTGCTCATCAAGAAAAAGCATCTTCATTTAAAATTTGTTTAGATATTTTTACTGAAAACAAGACAAAAATACTAAGAAAGTCCTTACTTGGTTTTGCTGCCTTTATATCTTCTGAAAATGTGTATTTATGATAATGCATCCTTAGTTTTGTCCTAAACTTGTACCAGACCTCAGTCTGATTTTATTGGTATTATCTACATGTAACATGAGATTTACATACGGAGGTCTGTATGTATCAGAAGTTTCATTGATTTCAGTTAACTAACTATTGACCTGAGGCTCTTTTAGGGCCGAGGGTTTGGGAGGGGACTTTAATGGCTATTGTGGATTTTATGGCTCTGAGGCCGAGAAGGTCAGCGAGAAAAACAGTCCAGCAACAAATCCGATGTCCTGCCGTGTTGTTTAAAGACCTCACTGAAGAGAGAAGTTAAACAAACATTAATACCTGTTAAAATCATAAAACAACCACTTTATAGTCAGCGCTGTTTGCTTTACCAGTATATTGTGTTTACGTTACCTCTCATTTTCACTTATAGGTGCACTTACAGTCTTTTTAAAGGGATGGCTCACTCAAAACTGTCATTAAAACTTTTCTAAACCTGAGAGTTTAATAAAAATAGTATGTATGTTCCTTGGGTTTGAACCCATGACGCTCAAAATGAAGATGCAGAAGATGTTTAAGCACATGGAGTTTACAGATAATGATCCTATTAAATGTATAACGTGATGTTTCTGCAGGTTTATCAGCCTTTATCCAGCAGCCATCATCTATCACAGTCACAGAAGGATCTATTGCACGATTCACCTGTAAAATCAGTGCCACGCCCCCACCAATCATCACATGGGAGTTTAACCGAGTCACTTTACCATTAGCCACTGAGAGGTATGACTCCGCCCATAACACAGTTATCAGTTCCTTAATTGTTTAACTAGACTAAACTGACCTGCAGGACTGTATATATACAGTATGTAAAGCAGATAAGATGCATGTATACGCAGTTAAATACAAATGAACAGTTTATGTGTCCCATACAGAATCGCTGTTCTGCCTGGTGGCATTCTGCAAATTCAAGGCGTCGAAAAGAAGGATGCTGGAAATTACCGCTGCGTGGCGACCAACATCGCCAGTCGCCGCAAAAGCTCAGAGGCCGTACTAACCGTTACCGCAGGTGAGACAGAGACCCGCAGAGCCTATCGTGAAGTACAGACATATATATTCACATTTCTTTTCACTAATTCTTATACTGCTCGATAGCTCCGTCCTCCAGAGCTCCTCAAAGGCCTCGTATCATCGCCGCCCCCCAGAATCTCACGGTTGCCATCCGCAGTACCGCCTTGTTGGAGTGCATGGCTACGGGACATCCTCGTCCTCTCATCTCTTGGAGCCGCGCCGATCAGAAGTCCATTGACGTTTACAACACAAAAGTTCTGGGAAATGGAAATCTGCTCATATCGGATATTAAACCACAGCACGCGGGAATTTACTCTTGCCGTGCGACCACACCCGGAACCAGAAACTACACGGTCGCAGCTGCTAATATAACCGTGCTAGGTGAAGTCCTGTTTACTTGGTTAACAGCATGAATATGTGATGTACCAAGCTTGCTTTTTACAAATAAATATATTTGTTGTGTTTTTATGTATAGCACCCCCGTCTTTTGTGGAGTGGCCTGAGAGTGTGACCCGACCCAGGGCTGGTACCGCCCGATTTGTGTGTGTGGCAGAGGGGTTTCCTACCCCACAGATCACCTGGCTGAAGAACGGACAGGTGCTTCACTCAAACGGACGTATCAAAATGTACAACAGGTATGAAGCAGTCCTTTCTGTACTGGCACCCTACGTCATCTAAAATCACAGCGATAAAGTAAAATTAGGACTCATTTGAAGTTTACATGTTAAAGGCCCAAAATAAACTTCAGGATGCTGACCCTATTCAGGGCCTCATTAGTTCGCTGGAAACTCTGTCTCACTGAATTATTCATGAGCCAGATACTGCAGAGGAACAAGAGACACTTAATAATTTAGTGCTGTACTAAGTGTGTTTTGCTTGATTTTCTCTTTGATTTTTTTCTAATGACTTTTCCTGTCTGGGTTTGTTATGAGATCCTGAAAGGAAAAGAGGAAGCGTGGGGGGTGCATGTCAATAGCAAGTGTTTAACATGCATGATAAATACATCTGCTCTGATCAATTGACAAAAATCTATTAGTTTTCAGGTCACCTTTTACCTCGACATTTTAAAAAAAACTATATACAGTACCTGTCAAAATTTTTGGGGGATTTTCCAATAATCTTAAAATTATTTAAATCTTTAAAAATCCACTTAAAGGGGCCATGGCACTTTTTTAAAATTTCAAGTCTTTGGTGTCCCCAGAGCACATATGTGAAGTTTTAGCTCAAAATACCATATAAATAATTTATTATAGCATGTTAAAATTGCCACTTTGTAGGTGTGCGCAAAAATGTGCCGTTTTGGGTGTGTCCTTTAAAATGCAAATGAGCTGATGAGATTCAAACACTGATCACAATGATGGTGGTTTGTTACAATTAAACTTCAATTGTACTTTTCTCTGCACTAAATGGCAGTGCTGTGGTTGGATAGTGCAGATTAAGGGGTGGTATTATTATATCATCATAAGGGGAGCCAAATTTCAATGACCTATTTTTTCATGTGCTTGCAGAGAATGGTTTACCAAAACTAAGTTACTGGGTTGATCTTTTTCACATTTTCTAGGTTGATAGAAGCACTGGGGACCCAATTATAGAATTTAAACATGAAAAAAGTCAATTTTTATGCCATGGCCCCTTTAAAAAATGTACCTGTGCCAAACATAGTAATTTCTTTCATTAGAAAACTAACATTTTATATAAAAAATATATTTTTGAAATGTATGACTTTGACTGTATATTAAAAATAAGGGACTCAATAAGAGCTAGAGCTGTAATCGGGCCTTAAAAGTTAGGCCCGAAATGTCCGGAGCCCGACAGAATGCTACCCGAACGTACATTTAGATGACAGCTTTTTAAAAGCCCGAACCCGTTTACAGCCCGACATTATTTAAATGTGCGCACACACACAGCTTTTGTCAAGAATGAGAAATTAACACAGGTTTTAACATTATTTATTCATGACTAATAATCTACACGCCACTTGGAAGTTGAAACAAAGAAATAAAATAAGTCATCTGTAACATTGTAACATCTCATTCTAAATAGGCTTATGCAATACACTATAAATATGCCAATAAAATTATTATTTCTTAACGAATTAAATTAAGATAATACATTCTGAATTAAGATGGGTATTTGGCAATAACGAAATTAAGAGAAAGGCTCCACGGGATTTGCGTCGGCACTTCTCTCCATTACTGCCAACATTAGTCTATATCCTCTGTCTAAATTATGTATTTAAGACTCGATTCATATTTAGTTATACATTGAAAAACCTACTCACCAAGATTAGGCTACATGTTTTTGATGAGGAAAATCATTAAATCCACAGTAAATGAATTCAGCGCGGTCCTGCGCTACTGTAGTGCCTCCAGCAGCATTGAACTTGATCGCTCATTTCCCTTACAAAGCCGGAGCGCAAGCCGGAGCCCGGCCCGAGCCCGTGTAAAATGTTAAAAATGAAGCCCGAACCCGTCCGAGCCCGTCGGGTCCCTACTGGTCCCGTCGGGTTCAGGCAAAGATCTTCAGCTCTGATAAGAGCCCAATATAGATGTGAACCCCTTCAATAAAATAACCTTAAAGCTCACTGTTTTTGCTCATCTCATGTTAATCTTGAGTACCTATAGAGTAGTATTACATCCTTCAAATTTCCGAAGAGTCTATATCAGATTTATAAAAGACAGATCTGCTTCAGCGATTATTTCATGAAATTCAAGAGGCGTCTAGCGGGAGGTACGGTGGCCATTCGTGCCAGTTCCGCCGGACACGTCACAAACATGTTTTCGGGAATGTTCTCCGGAAGTCGCGTTGCTTGATCGCATACGTCATCAAGGTTCTCACATTTCAGTTAAAATACATTAGAAAATTAAGATTTATTTCTTTTAAGACATACAGTCATTGTAGTTCCATTCTTACCTTGAAATGTAACGGTTGCTTTTCTGAAATTGAACCCGAAATATTAAACCTTGAGGACGTATGCTGTCAACCAATGCGACTTCCAGAGAACGCACCCAAAAACATGTTCGGGACGTGTCCGGCGGAACTGGCAAGAATGGCCACCCTAGCAGTAGGAGTGAGTCACGAGCAACACACACAAAATATAATCCCATCCCACTATCTCTGGATAACTTTTGATTCTTTACATGTTGGTGTCGTAAACATTATCTGCAATTACGCGTCGATTGCCAACAAAACAGACATTTGATGCAGTTTTACTTACCGCCTGTGACTCATGACCTGGTTGGGACCATCACATTTCAACAAAGTCAAGGATTAAACAAACACACGCAAAACTCTGCTGCTACCCTGGATAAACAAACTATATCCATTGTTTCCATAAGGTTGGCTTACTTGGAAAGCTGAACAAGGATTTCTTCTCCTTACATCCTAAAAAAACATCCTTGTTCTTGTGTGCCATTGTTGAGTCTTGATATAAAACAAAGCTGTCACGTAAAGTGATGCCTGTGACTTCTACTCAATGCTAATGCGCGTTCTCGCTCTCCTTGACGCGTGGGAGTGCTTTTCAGGTAGATGGTGCCCATAAAATGAATATGGGGGTCATCGACGTGTTACTGGTACCCATGTTTGAAAAAAACTTTACGAAAAGAGGAAGCGAGTTTGGCCCAGAAATACTCCGTCACGCGTTCAACTGCTTTTTTGACACTTTGCATTTGTTTTGCATGAAGATTACAACTCTTAAACTGTGTTAATAAGTTAGAATGCATGAAATACCATCACCCCCTTTAAAGGAATATTCATTTTTCTTAAAAGAAAAATCCAGACATTTCACTCACCACCATGTCATCCAAAATGTTGATGTCTTTCTTTGTTCAGTCGAGAAGAAATTATGTTTTTTTGAGGAAAACATTGCAGGATTTTTCTCATTTTAATGGACTTTAATAGACACCAACAATCAATACTTAACTCAACACTTAACAGCTCTTTTCAGCGGAGCTTCAAAGGACTATAAACGATCCCAAACGAGGAATAAGCGTCTTATCTAGCAAAACGATTGTCATTTTTGACAAGAAGAATAACAAATATACACTTTTAAAGCACAACTTCTCGTCTAGATCTGGTCGTGATCCGCCAGGTGACCCCACGCAATACGTCATGACGTCAAGAGGTCACAGAAGACGAACGCGAAACTCCGCCCCAGTGTTTACAAGTGTGTTGAAAGAGGACCGTTCCTACGTTGTTGTATGTCAACTGATACTAATTAATGTCTTTGTGGCAGTTTATTGTTTAAAATGGTCCGCAAATGTGTGTTTTATATATGTAACACGTGACATCCATACGTCACTACGCATTTACGTTAGGTCGTGCTGGACCGGACCTAGACAAAAAGTTGTGATTTAAAAGAGCATATTTTACATTTTTATTGTCAAAAATGACAATCGTTTCGCTAGATAAGACCCGTATGCCTCGTTTGGGATCGTTTATAGTCCTTTGAAACAGTTGAAAAAAACTGTTACGTGCTGAGTTAAGTGTTTAGTGTTGGTGTCTATTAAAGTCCATTAAAATGAGAAAAATCCTGCAATGTTTTCATCAAATAACATAATTTCTTCTGGACTGAACAAAGAAAGACATCAACATTTTGGATGACATGGTGGTGAGTAAATTATCTGGATTTTTCTTTCAAGAAAATTGAATATTCCTTTAAGAACTTGAAAAAATGAACGGTTTGCCACTATATAGAAATGCTATTTTAACCTATATGGGTGATTCTCATGAAATCCAGTTTTAGAAGGTGTCCAGCATCACAATTTTTAAGAAGGCCTTGAAACCAATTTTTTTTCTGCACATATAAGATGGAGGATTTAAAAAATATTTCCTATAGAATTATTTACTTATCAGTATCAAAAATTATCATTACCGCAATATGATATTACATTAAATATATGCATTTACAAACTCATGTTTCCGTTATGAGAACTAAAAAGCTGACAAGCTAAATTTTAACTTTTATCTGGAGAGAAAAAATAAGAACTGCTTACCTGGTAGCCATCTTGAGTGTCACAGTCAATTATGTCCCTTTCAACAATTAAAAAAAAAAAAAAAGTTAATTGAGGGCTTAAACAATGATTGAAAATTGTTGGGAAGGATGAGAAAATTGGTTTTGGACACATTTATATTCCTTATTGTCTCTACATTTACCAATGATCACCAAACACCACATGTTTCTTTACTGTAAATGTTTATAGTATAACATGCACTGAAGCTTTTTATTTTTTAGACTTTTTAATTATAAATATTTTCATGTCATAGAACAAAAATCCAGTCTTGGACACATTGCGGTAATGTAGGTTTTCCGCTTAAATGTGGAAAAAAAAACAAAATTTGTTTGTATGATGTCATTTGAAATCATGTGCAAAATAGTACATGAAGAGATGTTTGTAACTTTGTATTTTGATAGCATTTACTTTTTTATCAAAATGTTTCATGACACCTCATAAGTCTAATTTCGCGCGAATCACCCATATGCTCATAAAATGACGGATAATAATTGATCATAACAAAATTTTTACAACCCTATGGGGACAATAAAAAAAGTTGCAACCTCTGTTGCTACTATGATTTATAAATACTTAACTGCTTAAAGGTGCAGTGTGTAAATTTTAGCCGGCATCTAGTGGCAAGGTTGCGAATTGCAACCAAAGGCTCAGTCCACTGCTCACCTCTTGCTTTAAAAACACACATAGAGAAGATACGGTAGCCGGACAAACATGTCATCACCATAGACAACTTAGTAAAAAGTTTGTCTGTTAAGAGCGTCTGTAGAAACATGGCGGCACAAAATGGTGACTTCCATGTAAGGGGACCCTCGTGTATGTATATAAAAACGTCTCATTCTAAGGTAATAAACACATAACGGTTCATTATGAAAGGTCTTTATATACCCCTGATAATATAGTTTTGTATATTATTTTGCATTTTTGTCAAAAGATCATTCTAAAAATTACACACTGCACCTTTAAATGTATTTCTAATTTTTTTAGATTTTTGAGGTAAAATATGACCAATATATGACTAAAAAGTTCATTAAGCACACAGCGTTATTTTTCTAAAGCTTAAACTCTTGTTTGTTGTTTGTTTTTACAGTAAACTGGTAATAAACCAGATCATTCCTGAAGATGATGGTATATACCAGTGTCAGGCAGAGAATCAGCAGGGTTCAGTTCTGGCCATGGCTCGGCTCATCGTTGTGATGTCAGATAATCGGCCCAGCGCGCCCAGAAACGTTCGTGCCGACACCATGTCCAGTTCAGCCATCCTACTGGCTTGGGAGAGACCCCTGTACAACTCCAACAAAGTCATTGCCTATTCAGTGCACTACATGAAGACGGAGGGTGAGTGTCACATTTCTGTTTGTACACAATTGTGCATTTACATCTTCATAAGGAGACTTTTATTTTGCACATGCATGAATTGCCGGGTTTAGTCATTGCTGATAGCCCTGTGGTTAGTGCGCCGATATGTAGCACCAGTGCGCTCAGGGCTACCCAAGTTCGAATCCGGTCTCCGAAGTCCTTTGCTGATACTCTCCTATATCCCTGCAACACTTTCCTGTCAACTCTCAACTATTCTGTTTCAATAAAGGGGCTAAAATATACATCAAGAAAGAGATTAGATTTTTAGTTTGTTAAAGGATAAGCTATGTGGGAACAATTCTCTCTGTCTCTATTCATGCCAGCTAGTTACCTATGAATAGTTTTTTTTATTTTTATGAAAGAGCAGCAAAAGTCACTTCTAGTTAGTTTGTCCTTTTAACAAAACTCTTGCAATTGAAATGCGTGGCAGTCCTTGTGCATTTGAGAATAACACACCTGCCTGCCCGATGAGATGAGGATAATTCAGACAGGAACTGTTCTGAATAGAGTTAAATGTTGGCGCTTGTACGTCGACTTGTATTTTCTGCACTTCAGATCCCAGACCATTTAGTGAAAGAAGAATAGAGAGAGAATGCATACGGCATCTGCTCTGCAGGGCAAAAAAACATCGGAAGTCATTGAAAAGGGTTAAAGAGGGGCTAATTAACCGGAGTTGCCATGAAGAGTCAAAGTCTGCTGTGTGGCCATTCAGACACAAGACTCTTTCTTTTCACTCGCTTGTTTATTGGGTCAGAAATTCACATGGCATCTCAATGCTTGTGAGTGTTTTTATATGAGTGTCTTGGCTGTATAAAGTGTCTAACGGTGCGGTGGACTTGTGGGAAAACCAGCAGGTGGAATTTGGCTTTTTTGGTTCATTAAAAGAGGGCGTAGCCGTGTTGATTGAGTTGACAAGTTTCTTTATATAGTGGCTAAAAGTGCGGAATAGCTACACGTTAAAGACTTCATGGATTAACTTTTATAATTGTTACCCTGGACCACAAAACCAGTCATAAGTCACACGGGTATATTTGTTGTAATAGCCAAAAATACATTGTATGGGTCAAAATTATCATTTTTTTATGGCAAAAATCATTAGGATTAAGACTGTCAAAAGATTAATCACGATTAATCGCATCCAAAATAAAAGTCTGTGTTTACATAACATATGTGTGTGTACTGTGTGTAAATATTATGTATATGTAAATACACACACATTCAGGTATATATTTAAGAAATATTTGCATTTAAATACTGTATATACATTTATATAATTTATATTATATATGAATATAAATATTTTATGTATAAATATAACCAATTTTTCTTAAATATATACATAATTGGGTGTGTTTTTATATATAAATAATAATTATACACCGCACACACACATATGTTAAGTTAACACAAACTTTTCTTTTGGATGCGATTAATCGCGATTAATCTTTTGACAGCCCTAATTACGATATTAAGTAAAGATGATGTTCCATGAAGATATTTTGTACATTTTCTACCATAAATATATAAAAAATGTATTTATTATTAGTTACATGTGTTGCTAAAGTCTTCATTTGGACAACTTTAAGGACAATTCTCTCAATTTTTTTGCACCCTCAGATTTTTAAATAGTTCAAAATACAGTACAAATGAAGAGTTTGGTTCCAAAACGCTATAAAAGTCTGTAAAAATCAGTATTGTATTAGGTCAGTATTAAAAGTAAATTCCTTATTTTACGCAAAATCCAATATCCGCCGTGTTATTCTGTCATAATTGTTCCCTTTTTTTTTCCAAACTGCGATAAACGCCAGTCCTCCTTTTCTGCAGAATGCAATAAATCCGCTCAACCAATCACAGCGCACCATTCCACACATTGTAAACAACATCTACTTTGTACTTCATGATCAACAAAAAACAAAAAAGTAATTTTGATGGCATTGATAAACCTGTGGTGGTTTTCTGTGACGGGTAGAAACGTAAGCCATCAAAACCAAATAATTTACGTGAGATGCACTCGGGCAAAGGAAAATGACGGCTGTTGCTTGTTCTCACACGACAGCATCAAGCTTCTGTCATGCTAACACATTGACCTCAGGGGATCTTATGAAAACTTTACATTATTTTACTCAAAGTCAACGAAAATCAAGCAGGACCAAAACATTTTACAGCTGATCGTTGTCAAAAAAGTTCAGCGACTACGTCCAAAGGATGACCGCAGCAATGACAGTGTTCTTAATATGACAAAGTAAGTGTTTTGATTAATGCCATTAATGTTTATTATTTTTAATCAGTGTATATAACTAGTCAACTAAATGAATATAACATGGCAAAGATGAATGCACATTTATATATTGATTCAATAGATTTATAGCATTTTGGAAAAAAAACTTGTCATGGATTTTGCGGAGAAAATAATCAGTTTTTATAATAAATCTTGAAAATCAAATTATGGATTAGAATTTTTAATGTTTTTATAACCTAAAGATGCTATGTGAAAGTTTGTAACAGAAAATAGTGGTTTTCATCTTGTCACTTTCTTGATATATAAAACGCATTTTCCAAAATGGATTTATTGCGTTTTGGAACCAAACTCTTCAAATATTGTCCTATCCTAACAAACCATACATCAATGTAAAGCTCATTTATTCAGCTTATTCAGATGATGTATAAATCTCAATTTCAAACAAATTTACCCTTATGATCGGTTTTGTGGTCCAGGTTCACAATTTTTTGACAAGCTATATAAGCAATAAGTAGATTTCTGACACTTTACCTACACAAAAGGCAGATTTTTTTTACTCCTCTGCATTCAGGAGAGAGTATCAGCATAGTGTACGCACTTTTTTGTAGTGAAATATGACGAATGTAAGGGTTGTCGGTGCTTCCTCTCCCTGCATACGTCACTACGAAAAGTCCATAAATCATGGAGTAATTTTCAGTTTTGTCCGAACTATCGCTTTAATGTCTCAAACTGTGCTAAGATTTTTCAAACTAAACTGTGCAGATTTTAATATGAACTCAGATATCATATAAAAACAAAAAATGACCAAGCTATTGGGTATCTCACTGCATGTAAGAGCACCACAAAATCTTAAATTTTTACATTTTTAAAATGATCTTAATCTTAATTTTTATAATATTTTTATAAATTAAGATTAATACCTTATTTTGGGTGTAGTTTTCACTCCAAATATTGTAGTACAATAAGATTTAATAATTTCCTTTTTTTTTGTTTAAGGCAGTGGTTCTCAAACTGGGGGCCGCGAAATGGTGCCAGGGGGGCCCCAGTTTTATGACATTTTATAAAATACATTAATTTTTCATAAATTCTGTGTAATTAAACCTAAAAAAAATATAAGGCTACTTACCAACAGCACTACTTTGTATAATATGTTTTGTCTAATTTAAATGTTATGTTTTAGAACAAAATTGTCATAAATTGTCTTTGGGGGGGCCGCGAAGGAATGCACCGTACACAAGGGGGGCCGCACGCTGAAAAAGTTTGAGAACCACTGGTTCAAGGGATAGTTCACCCAAAAATGAAAATCTGTCATCATTTACTCACACTCATGTTGTTTCAACCCTGTATAAATTTTATTTGTAACCGAACCGATCAGAAGCCCCATTGACATCCATAGGTTTGGCTTGGTTACAAACATTCCTCAAAATATCATCCTTTGTCTTCATCATAACAAAGAAATTCATACGGGTTTGTAACAACATGAGGGTGAGTAAATAATAAAAAAATTCTATTTTGGGTCAACTATCACTTTTTTTTCTTGTCTGCTGATGTCACTATGAACCATATAAAAACGACAGGTCTAAATATAGGAGTTTGACTGTTTTTCAGGATTTTTAAAAGATTCTGGCTTGTTGTTCATGTAGGTCTAAATAACGAAGAGTACCAGATTGTTATCGGTAATGATACCACCCGTTACATCATTGATGACCTGGAGGCCGGGCGAAACTACACCTTTTACATTGTGGCGTACATGCCCGTGGGTGCCAGCCGTATGTCTGATCATGTCGTACAACACACGCTCGAGGATGGTGAGTACAGGACACCGACGGTAGACTCTCATTGATGTTTCATTCTCGGCTTTGTTTACTGGAAGTTAAAAGTCCTTCAAAGAAATCACATAATAGTCTTTAAAAGTGAATAAAAATTGACACTATTTAGAAAAATAATTGTTAACTATTTAAAAAAAAGTTAACAAAAACAACTTTTAGCAAGTACTCATCAATCATTAATAATTCTCTCTCTCTCCCTCTCAGTTCCTTTACGAGCTCCTGAGTTAAGTCTCACCAGCCGGAGCCCGACTGACATTCAGGTGTCCTGGCAGCATCTCTCCCATAAACTGAGTCGGGGTCGAGTCTCAATGTACCGTCTTTCATACAGAACCAGTACAGACGGAGCCATCATACAACAGGAGGTGTCAGGACACAGAACCCATCATCTTCTCAAAGGACTTCAGCCCAACACAACCTATCTGCTCCGCATCGCTGCGGCTACCAGCGTGGGCTGGGGCGAACCGTCCGCCTGGACAACACACAAAACACCTAAAGACTCCAACACCAAAGGTGGATCACACATCTGCATACACATACACTCTTTATCCTTATTGTTAAGATGTTACCTAACTGTAAGAAAAAACGGTTATGGACTGCAGGTTGTCTAATCTTAAGGCTGAAGCATAGTCCATTTTTTACTTGTACGCGAGGGTCCACGTACAGGGCATGCAATGCAGTTTTCGTTATCAGAAGATTGTAAGCGCACCGCCAGATTTTTAAAAGTGTAGAATGTCTGGGATACACGTACGAGTCAAATAAACCATGCTTTGCAAGGCTGTATGTTCGACCGTGCACGTACGATCACGCACAAGTAAAAAAACCTATACTGCGGGCTTTAGGTTATGCTTACATCACAATGATTGTGACCGCCATTTAACTTGTAAATTAAGAGAAAACGCTTCCCTGCCAATGACGAGTTTTTATGGCTATCCATATTTACACTATTATCCACCAGGTGGCGCTTTTACCCAAGGCAAAACAGTAAAAACAAAATTTTTTGATTATCGTTCTGTATCTGATCTCTAACAAAAGTCATTTACAAAAATGCAATTATCTTTTGGTATTTTGAAGAAACCTACCAATATTTGAGAGGTGATAAAAAGAGAACAAATGAAGATGAGGATGAAACACGTTTTGTCTGAAATCAAGAGGGTTTGTTCTTTAATTTGATATATTGTATGTTTGAATATTTAAAAAAGAAAATGGAAGGCATTAAACTTTTGTGAAAATCATAAAAATTGCTGGCGCTTGCAATTTTTTTTCAAAATGCTGAATAAATTTCACGTACACATGACAAAGCTATTAAAAAGATCCAAGCCGATCCACAAAGACAACTAAATATGCTGTATTACGTGTGCCAGGCCAGTAGATGGCGATGCTATCTTGTAAAGAAACACTACACATCTGTGCACATACGCAGTCTTCTAGAGAGCGATAAATACAAACAATCAAGACGGCAAAATCATCAAGAAGTTTTGTTTAGACGGATCTGATTGTGAGGTAGGTTTATTACTACAAGTGACCCTGGACTATAAAATTTTGTTGAAAAGAGTTTGTGTTTTCAGGACCCCAAAATACGGAGCCCCTAGGGGGACATGGGGCGGAAATTAAATAAAGTTTAGTTTCGCGTGCGCACGTGAAACTGTCGCGTGCTCATGTGAATCTATTGCGTGCTCACGTGAAACTTTCGCGTGCGCACGTGAACTACCGCATTTAGTTTCGCTTGCGCACGTGAAACTATCACATGTGCAGGGTTGTAAATTAACACCCGCCAACCCGCCAAATGCGGGTTAAAATTAATTTTGGCGGGTGTTAATTAAAACTTACCCGCCAGTTTATAGAACCTTAATTAAAACTGCAAAGACAGGTCGTATTGAAGAGAGCCTTGTTGGGAGAAGCCTTACATTTATGTGTGTTTTCATGCCAACAATGTTAATAAAATTATCAAATGCATTTAGTGGCACTCACATGCGTGCGCGAAAGTTTCACGTGAGTACCCAAAAGTAAACTTTAAAAAAAATTCTGCACATGAATTTTTCACGTGAGCACATGAAAGTTTCACATGAGCACATGAAACTAAAGTTTTGATTTTTTTTACTCCAATGTCACCTTAGGGGCTCAGTACCAAAATGCTGTTGTCGTGTAAACAAACAACCAAATTCATAAAAAGTTTCACATTTTTTATAAAAAAAAATTTTTTACGTTTAAGCTAGAAGTATAATTCCGTTTTTATACACAAGTAAGGGTCCGCATATAGTGCAAATGAAGAGTTTCGTTGCAAAACGAGATAACCACCCTTTTTTTAATTGTTCAGAAATCTCGTTTTTTGGTTGTGCATTCCAATTGATTTCAATGCAACTGGAGTTGGTTTGTTTTGATTTAAACCTTCATAACTTAAAAAATACAGCTAAGTAGCACCATAAAACAAAATAATAACATGATAACATAATAATAAACATGTTTTGACAAAAATGTTAAAAAATGGATTTATCTCGTTTTGCAACGAAAGTTAGTTGTAGTTTGATATTTTCTGCAGACTTTTTAGTGTAAAAAAGGAAATCCTGTAATGTACATGTCTTAAAGATGACTCCAGACTCACTGTCTTTCTTTCTGGTTGATAATCTTGTTAAGGCATTGCATTTGTTACTGCATGACCTTTGACTCTCCTCCTCATTCACATTGGAAAAGTTTTAGTCATGGGTTATAAAGCCCGCGAGGCTGTTTGGCTTTCTGAGTCGCAACCTATCATCTTCACTTCTTCTGAATTCACACCGTGAGCCTCGACACGCATATCAAATTCTGACAGTCGACTGTGATCTACACGAATTTTTGCTAAAATTTTTTGGCTACAAACCATAGGATGTGTTTTATTAAACCAGGATTGATTTAACCCTGCTGATGTTGATGTGAGGTCCCATCTCTCATCTGGACTTAAGAGATTCACAGCTGCATTTGTGGGTGATAAATCTCAAAGATTTGCTGGGCTCTTGTGTGTCGTTTTGTTCCTTCTCAGTCGGAATTTGAGACATACTGGGAACATTCCTTTCATCCGCTTTCTGGAAACGGCTGACACACAGATATCACAAGTGTTTGTCCTAGACATATATTCCAGTTGATTCCATGAGCAAGATTTATGATTTTTCTAATTAGTTGTGTATTATCTTCCCAAAGTGCCCATGGCACCAGAGCTCCAGTTGGAAACTCTGAACTGCACCACTGTCGGGGTACGTTGGCATCTTTCAGCGGGCGGCGCCACTGACCTGCAGGGCTACAAACTTTCATACCATGAAGAGAGCCAACCAGAGGGACCCTCGACCCAGATCCCACCACATCAGCGTCAACACACCATTGGAGGCTTGGGTGAGTACACAAACCAACTCAGTAACATTGCAGTCTTGAGTATAAACGCTGATATTAATGACAAGCATTACTTTAGATGTCTTCTTACATAATGATTAAAGATCAGGTTTCCTTCATTTCGATTTTGTATGTTTAAATTAAAGCTATCAAAAGATTAATCGCGATTAATCGCATACATAATAAAAGTTTGTGTTTGGTATATTTGTGCGTGTATTGTGTGTAATTATTATGTATACATAAATACATGTATCTTAAATACATACATGCATGTGTGTGTGTTTATGTATACGAAAAAGTTACAAGTAGTGCACACACATATATCATGCAAACACAAACTTTTATTTTGTATGCGATTAATCACGATTAATTTTTTTACAGCCCTAGTTTTATTGTGTGTTTCCTGGGATCATCAAAGGACAACATCCAAAAAACAGGCGGGGTTTAATATGTACAGTTTCAAAGTCTTTATGCTATTGACTGAAGCCATCATCTAACAATGAATGAAATAAATAAGCCAGTTGCCTTCCAAGTCCAAAGCACTGAGGTGTCTTTCAGATGTCTTTGTAGATTTGTGGCTGCTCCCAATGATCACAACCCTCCCCCCTGACCTCTGACCCTGCCACCCCACACCCTAAATGCTGGACTTCCCAGGATCCTCACGTATGTGGTGCGGTCATCCTCTCTTGCCCCTAAAGGTCACTCTCATCTAGGCTTGCAGTCAGTGCCGACTTTAAATGCTATCCCACAATGCATTGCTTGACCGGTGGCCATCTGTGGCCGTAGAGAGGTCAGCCAGCTGGTCAGCAGCTGATATTTAAATATTCACACTTATGATATTTGCATAAGTGATGCAGAAAATGAGTCACATCTGCTGATTGGAAATAGGTTTGATTGTTATTTCAATGGGTGTCCATAAACATATCTGTAATATGCAATTTTTTTGTCATGCTCTCAGATGTTTCTGCTGATGAAAAGTAATCTTAGATTAATGTATCAAATGTGCACAAATATATCAAATGCACAGAAAATAATAGTTGAGATTTGAGGAGTTTGTGCGAGTTGCTCCTTGGGATTATAGCTCCAGAGGAGGTGAAAAGAGAAGCAGAAGTGTTGGGAGAGAAAGAAGAGCTGTTGTGTTTTACGACTATAGTGGGACAAAATGTGGAATGAGATGCCATCCATCCCAAAATCTCCCTGTTTTTCTCTCACACGGTTTCTCGGGGGGAAAATTCCGGATAATTCGCTAAGTTCAGACAATGTGGAAAAAACCTACCAAGTGCAGGACTGTAAATGCGTCACATGTCTTTACTGGATCTTTATGCTGCGTTTACACCAACCGTGGTAGAAGTGTGAAGCGCAAGTGATTTCAATGTTAAGTCAATGTGAAGACGCGTTGGCGCCTTATTCACACGTTTAGTTCACGTGAAAGGCGCGAATTGAGCGTTGTGCGCGGTACGCGCGAATGGTGCTTTTTGTGCATTTTGCGGTTTGCGCGAATATGCGGCTGACGGCCGAGTTGAAAAATTTGAACTTTGGCGGAATTTCGCACCGTGTTTACCAATCAGGAGCCTGCTTGCTGCTGTGGTGGCAGCCCCGCCCGGAGTCACTCATTCAGCATGAAGGCTTGATATTGTCTGTGAGCAGTCACCCGGAGCTATACGACACAAGTTCTTATTTCTATAGAGGAGACAGGAATAAAAAGTACCTCGCTTGGAAGAGTGTCAGTGAGGACATTGGGCAACCTGGTAAGTTGTAAATACACGTTTCACTTTTGAGTCACGTGACGTTTATCGACCCGCGCTGTTTATTTCCCCCCTATATTAAGGTTACCAAATTCAAACTCTCGATAAATGCACAATCAACATCAGTCATCTTGCAAACAGACAACCGCATAGCTTTGGCCCCTCCCACAAGAAGCGGAGTTTGCGTGTAGAGCGAAGTAGACACGCGGAAATAGCAAGCATTTGACGCGCATCTACCTCGCTCTACACGCGCGAATGCATTCAAACTATTGGCAAACTAGGCGCAATAGACGCGATTTTGACGCCTGAAACGCGGTTGGTGTAAACACAGCATTACAGTATGTGTGACCGTGGGTTCACACCAGTCACGTTTGAGGCGTCAAAATCACATCTACCGCGCCTAGTTTGCTCTTGAACAGTTTGAGTTTACTCGCTTCATTCGCGCATGAAAGCCGCGTATGAAATTCTAATCATAGAGACATTCACGCGGAAATTTGCGTCATGGGAGGGGCTTCTGCGACTTCCTGTTATCATGTCACTACTAGAGCAAGCTCCTGATTGGTTAACGCAGCGCGTTTTTCCACCAAAGTTCAAATTTTTCAACTCGTGCGTTTGTCACGGCAACGCTCAATTTGCGAATGAGGCGGAATCGCATCTGCAGTGCCGCACTAAGCACCTAATTTGCACCGCGAGACCTCCAGACGCGCGTCAACGCGTCTTCGCTTATGCTGAGTTTACACCAACCGCGTTTCAGGCGTCAAAATCGTGTCTACCGCGCGTGGTATGCCGCTTGAACAATTTGGATGCATTCGCGCGTGTAGAGCGGAGTAGACGCGCAGAAAAAGCAAGCATTTCACGCGCGTCAGAGGCAAACTCCGCTTCTTGTGGGAGGGGCAAGTGCTATGCGGTTGTCTGTTTGCAAGAATGATTTTGATTGTGGATTTATCGAGAGGGTTACCAGTTTGTATTTGGTAACCTTATAGGGGGGAAATAAACGACGCTGGTCGATAAACGTCACGTGATTCAAAAGTGTGTATAACAACGTACCAGGTTGCCCAATGTCCTCACTAACACTCTTCCAAGCGAGGTCCTTTTTATTCCTGTCTCCTCTTTAGAAATAAAAATGTGTGTCATATAGCTCCGGTGCGTTGGTTGAATGAGTGACTCCGGGCGGGGCTGCCACCACAGCGGCAAGCAGGCTCCTGATTGGATATAAGGCACGAAATTCCGCCAAAGTTCAAATTTTTCAACTCGGGCGTCAGCCGCAAATTCGCACTGCAAACATTTGTGCGTACTGCGCACAACGCTCAATTTGCGGCTTTCGCGCGAGCTTAATGCGCGAAAGAGGTGGAAATGCGCCTTCCGCGCCGCGGGACCTCCTGACGCGCGTCAACGCGCCTTCACATTGACTTAACATTGAAATCACTCGCGCTTCACGCCTCTACCGCGGCTGGTGTGAACTCAGGATGAGAATGCACGTGCAGTCTCTAGAAAATCATTGGCAGCAGTGGGAATGAACCAAAAATCTAACTATCTCGGACAAATTTCGCCCACATTTTCCGTGTATTTTCCGTAATCTCTGTGTGACAAGGACTATTGTGTGATCATTTTAGAGCAGATGCATGCACATTGTGTGTATCTCATGTGTTTTGTGTGGAGGTGTACACAAATTGATTATTGAAACGTGTGAAGTCATACTGTACATGTAAAATCTCACAGCTTGATTTAATCAGGTGACCAAAACAAGTTTTGTATCTCTGCATCTTAGACACGTGTGTGTTGTTATGTCCCGTCCTGTACGTGTGCTCCTCCTGATCCTCTCTGCAGGTTTGGACTTGCCTAGATTTCAGATCAGAGGTCACACCACAGATGTCAACCCCAGCCCCCTGTCTCAGTGTGTGGTTAATATCCCCAGGCTATTGTACCGGAGGGATGTTGATGCCAAGTGCGCTTCTGGGCTTCGAGGCCTCTCGATTTCCTTTTGACTAAATGCACTTTTGGCTGTCTCTCATTCCTGATTGTAGATTCTGTCATCTTTTAAAGCCACATCTTCATAGTTGAAATATGTATGAATTAGTCTAAAAGTTGTTTTTGGACACTTCATTCAGACCGTCTCTTAGTGTTTCACTCCCCCTCTCCAAATACTTTCTTTATCTCTCTGTCTGTCTCTGAATGTTGATGGCCCAGAGAAAGAGGCCCGACTTGTGTGCCTGACCTTTGACTCCAGATTCTTTAGGAGTTTTATCTGTGTGTGAACTCTGACCCCTGACTGGCTCCATGAAGACTCCTCAGTGCTGTGGGTCTCAGGGACTCAGCCAATCGCAACAAAGCTGTTGATTTTGGCCACACCTCCATAAGGCCACAGGCACAATACATTTCTTATTTAGTAATCTGTAAAGGGATGTCACCTGTATGAATTGATCAGTCTTAGTGGATCTGCACATACATTATCAGACACTTGTGAGGTCACAAGATGGTAGCAGGGGGGGCCCAGCATCATTTGATCCTTTGATTTTGGGGTTTAGTTATGGTTAGGGTTGGGGTTCCGGGTGCGTTTAGGTTTTATTTGCACAATATGTTTCCCTGAGGACACTTGGCAAAATCAGGTCAAGCTTGAGAGAATCTTTCATGTCATTCATTTTCTTAAGATTCATATCTTAGTCTTTAACCCTTAATCTGATTTGTAACCTCATTGACAGACTACATGGATTGTTTGTACTTTATATGAACCGCAAAACGTATAAATGACATTCATATAATATAATTACATTCATATAACTTGTAATTTAGTTAATTGTGAATCCATAAGGAAACTGAAGAACAGAAACATGTTCAGATTGACAGCTCTGTGTTGTGTAGTGCCATCATGTGGCCAGAATTAGAAGCACATGACAGAATGAAACCCGAGGCCTTAAAGGATTAGTCAATTTTCTTTAAAAAATCCAGATAATTTACTCACCACCATGTCATCCTAAATGTTGATGTCTTTCTTTGTTCAGTCGAGAAGAAACTATGTTTTTTTAGGAAAACATTTCAGGATTTTTCTCATTTTAATGGACTTTAATGGACCCCAACACTTAACAGTTTAAAATTGCAGTTTCAAAGGACTCTAAAAGATCCCAAACGAGGCATAATGGCCTCATCTAGCGAAACAATTGTCATTTTTGGCAAGAAAAATAAAATAATATGCACTTTTAAACCACAACTTCTCGTCTTTCTCTAGTCGATTGCCCCAGTGTTTACAAGTGTGGAGAAAGAGGACCGTTCCGACGTTGTTGTATGTCGAATGATACTAATTAATGTCTTTGTGTCAATTTATTGTTTCATATATGTAACACGTGACCTTTCCACGCAATTACGTGAGGTCACGCTGGCAAGTCACACGGCTGGAGGAAGAAGAGAAGTTGTGGTTTAAAAAGGCATATTATTTATATTTCTTGCCAAAAATGACAATCGTTTCGCTAGATAAGACCCTTATGCCTTGCTTGGAGTCGTTTAGAGTCCTTTGAAACTGCAATTTTAAACTGCATTAAAACTGTTAAGTGTTGGGGTCCATTTAAGTCCATAAAAATTTGAAAGATCCTGGAGGGTTTTCCTCGGGAAGCATGGTTTTTTCTCGACTGAACAAGGAAGGACATCGACATTTTGGATGACATGGTGGTGAGTAAATTATCTGGATTTTATCCATAGTAAAACTAATCCTTTAATTTCACACATTTTTATTGCAGCTGTGATATAATGTAATATTTAACTAAAATATAAAATATATAATATTAAAATAAATAGTTTATAGTAAACCCAACTGAACACCTTTGAGCCAAACACTCATCACCCAAACACATCACTAGCTGCATTTCCATTACCATTTAAATCGCGCAAATTGACATTGCAAATTAAAAATATGGCTAATGGAAACACTTTAATTTCGTAAAAATGAACATTGGTCTTTCAGGACAAATGACCATAAACTTACTGACTAACACACTGGACAGACATTAGTTACATACCTGTATTCATATTCCTGCTATAAACCTTATATCATACATCTTACACATTCAGATAAAGCTGGAACAAGCATTTAATTTTCTTTTAATGTCTGTTATAGATCCCAGGAAGAAGTACCACGTTAAACTGTTGGCATACAGTGTTCAGGGTGAAGGATATCAGGCCGATCAGACCATCAGCACCCCTGGATGTGTTTGTAAGTTTAAATCATTTCCCTTATGATTCCCAAATGATTGAGATACAGTAACGTTATGACCGAAATTTGTTTATTTCGCAGCCGTCCGTGATCGTTTGATCCCGCCCCCTCCGCCACCTCATCACGTATACGCCCATAGTAACAGCTCCTCCTCTGTGTTCCTGCACTGGGGCCGGCCCGCTTTCACCGCGGGACAAAGCGTCAACTACACCGTACGCTGCAATCCCGTCGGACTGCAGAACGCCTCATTGGTGCTTTACCTGCCGACGTGAGTCAAGAAAGAAAGAGAGATTATTTTTTTTAAAGCTGCTCGCAAAGTTTGTGATTGTCATTTTTGTTTCTGCAGTGATGCTCAGAGTTTACTGGTCAGGGATTTGGACCCAAACACGAATTACGAGTTTGCGGTTCGTCTTCATCTGGATCAGCTGTCTAGCCCATGGAGTCCTGTAGTTTACCAGAGCACGCTGCCTGAAGGTAAACAGACACAGGATCTTCATTTGTCTTGACAGCTTGTTAGATGTTTTCTACATACATCTACATGTATTATGCTGTAGTAATAGCTTCTATGTTTCTCTGTTCAGCTCCCTCTCGCGCCCCTGTGGGAGTAAAAGTCAGTCTGATCGAGGGAGATTCGGCACTGGTGTCATGGAAACCACCCGACGAACCCAACATCACTGTGACACATTACACCATCCTGTATGCATCACGCAGAGCCTGGGCTGCTGGAGAGTGGCAGATCCTTCATAGAGAAGGTGTGTGTGTGTGTGTGTGCATTGGAAACCAATATCTCATTGCTTTTTCCTTTTATGTCCGTGTTTGCAAGTACACAGTGTTTGTTAAATGTTTCATATTTAGACATATTAACGGAGGGGCAACCTTCTGATTTCTCTGATAAGGCCAATACAGAAGTGACTTAAAGGATTAGTCCATTTTCTTATAAAAATCCAGATAATTTACTTACCACCATGTCATCCAAAATGTTGTCTTTCTTTGTTCAGTTGAGAAGAAATTATGTTTTTTGAAGAAAACATTCCAGGATTTTTCTCATTTTATTGGACTTTAATGGACCCCAACACTTAACAGTTTTTATGCAGTTTAAAATTGCAGTTCTAAAGGACTCTAAACGACTCAAAACGTTCCCAAACGAGGCATAAGGGTCTTATCTACCGAAACGATTGTCATTTTTGGCAAAAAAATATGCACTTTAAACTTCTCGTCTTCCTCCGGTTCTGTGACGCGCCAGCTCGACCTCACGTAATACGTCATCACGTCAAGAGGTCACGGACGACGGATGCGAAACTATGCCACGGTGTAACAAGTGTGGAGAAAGATGACCGTTCGGATGTTGTGTGTGGAATGATAGTAATTAATGTCTTTGTGTCAGTTTATTGTTTAAAATGGTCCGCAAATGTGCGTTTCATATATGTAACACGTGACCTCCCTACGTCACTACGCATTTACGTGAGGTCGTGCTGGCGCGTCACACAGGTGGTGGGAGAAGAGAAGTGGTGGTGTAAAAGTGCATATTTTTTATTTTTCTTGCCAAGAATGACAATCGTTTCGCTAGATAAGACCCTTATGCCTCATTTGGGATCGTTTAGAGCCCTTCGAAACTGCAATTTTAAACTGCATTAAAACTGTTAAGTGTTGGGGTCCATTAAAATCCATTGGAATGTTTTCCTCAAAAAACATAATTTCTTCTGGACTGAACAAAGAAAGACATCAACATCTTAGATAACATGGTGGTGAGTAAATTATCAGGATTTTTTTTTTAAGAAAATTGACTAATCCTTTAAACTGCAATTCATTGACTGGCCGCTATAGGTTGGCTCCAAAAGGGAGTCAATTCCCATAGACTTCCATGTTACAATGCCCAACTTTAAAGCAGAAAATAATATGTTTACAGCCTGGTACAAATTTTTTTTGGGTCTGTATAGCTAATTTTGCCCTTCTTGACAACTGTGAGGGGGTGAATTTTTTCGTTACTCATTCGCTTAAATGATATTAAGCCTTAAAGTTCTGCATAATTAAGGGCGTGGACACTTGAGTGACGGGTGAACTGCCACTGCTGTCACTAGAGTCTGCTAGGCGTGCGTGGTTTCAGCAACCAGCCACCTAAGCTTCACCCACGTCTCGCCTCTTTACCCATTTTCGGATATCTGCGAATGACGCGCGGCCAAGATGGTGCAGGCAGGCTTCAAAAAAGATCTTCACAAACCTATGAGTGACGTCACGGACACCACGTCCATAATTTTTACAGTATATGATATTAACTAATTTATCTCGTTGTCAGGGGGCATCACAATGGCTCTACTGGAGAAACTTCAGTCTGGTCAGGTGTACCTGGTGAAGGTTTCAGCGTCCAATCAGATGGGAGATGGTCCGTTCTCACCTGCAGTAGAACTGACTGTCAACTCTGCTCATGCTACAGGTGAATGACACGACCGTTAGTGGCCACTTTAGTTTGGAAGATGTTGTTTAGAGCAGACATGTGCATGTGTTTTATTCACAATATAGCATGGTTTTGAATTTCGTTTTGATGGTTTATAAGGTGCATTGTGTTACTTTTAGAGGGATCTCTTGACAGAAAAGCAATATAATCTATCAGTGGTATTGTATATAATGAACTGTGTTGTTTTTATTACTTTATAAGCCGTTTTTATCTCCATACACTGTCGGTGCCCTTACATGGAAGTCACAGCCGAATTTCTACAGTAGCCATAAACTGACATACTGCTATTGAGCGCATTTTCTCAGATGACGTTTTTGTCCTGTGGTGGCTACCGTAGCTTCTCTATGCGTTTTGAGCTGTGGACTGAGCCGTTGGTTACAATTTACAACCTCACCTCTAGATGGCACTAAAAATCAACACAGTGGACCTTTAAATTGTATATAAGTATGCGCTTTACGTCACAGCTGTTACTATAACATTTATTTTAGCAGCACCATTGGAACAGTGTTAACCAATCAACATCCAGGACTGAGACAATTGTAACATTATAAAAAGTGATGAATTTCAGTCATTTACAATAGTTTTGTCTTCCACCTGCAGTGTTTTCTGATGGCTTTTATCATCTGGATCAGCGTTCAGTGACCGGTATAGCAGTGGGGGTGTGTATCGCTTTAACCTGCATTATCATCTGCATACTCATACTGGCCTGCAGAAGCAAAACCAGGTAACCAGCTCACCTAAGATTTTTCTAGACTGTAGTGCATTTACAAATACACTCAGATTGACTGTTTTCTGATAATACCGTGATTAATTTGAGTCATTACATTATAGGAAATCCTGTACTGCCAAACCCGTGAGACAAACAGGAGGAGAGACTCCGCCCACTGCTGTCAATGTGCCCAATGGAAGTCAGGCTGAAAGTGCGGAGGTGACAATGCCTATGATGAGAGACCATTTCATTGATGCAAAAGTATGTTCAAAATCATATTTTAAGTCATATTGGGTTTTGTGGAAACGCTCTTATAGGTGCATTTTAACATTTTAGGGAGGAACAAATCTGATCATTAACAGTTACGGGCCAGTAAAGCCAACCAATGAGAAAAAGAAGAGAAACAGATGGAGCTTCTTCAAGAAGGATGAGAAGGTATTATATTTTTAATGATGATTTTGACAACGATGAAGTCCACCTTTTCCTAAAATCTCTTCCTGACCATAATACATCGTATTTATAATGTTTCTTATAAGTTTTTTATTTATTGGAGATAATTTCTGTAATTATTTTTTAAATAAAGCCTAAAAGCAGTACAGCAATATATATAATATATATATATATATACAAAAATCGTAAGTACTTTAGAATGCATAACGATTAATCGCAACTAATCGTTTGCAATATTTTTGTTTACCTCATATATGTGTGTGTGTACATGTTATATATATATACACACAAATATATTATGCAAACTCAATTTTTATATAAATATATATATAAACACACACACATACATTTAAGAAATGTAAGAAATATAATGTATATATTTTTAAATTTATATATAAAAAATATATATATATATATAAACACACACATACACTTAAGAAATGTAAGAAATATTATGTATATATTTTTACATTTATATATAAAATAAAATATATATAAAAAAATATATATATCTGTGTTTCTTAAATACGTACATGCATGCGTGTGTATTTATATATACAAACTAATTACAAACAGTGCACATACATATATCATACAAAAACAAACTTTTATTTTGTATGCGATTAATCGTGATTAATCTTTTGACAGACATAGTACATACATAAATATTTCTTAAATATATACCTGCATCTGTGTGTATTTATATATACATAATTATTATAGACAGTACACACACCCACATATGTAAACAAAAACGTTTATTAATCGTTATGCAGTTCTAGAAATGAATATCTGACTTTTTCTGGTGTGAATTTTAAGCCAGAGAGATTTCTTTTCATATTTACTCATATAGTTTTGGTGTTGAATTTCTTATTTACTAGTCTGTTTATTACAGGGAGTGAAGAGGATCTCAAGTCCCTCATACTCGTATCACCCAGGCACCACTCTGCTGTGTTATACAGACACACCACCCAGATCCCCGCAAGATCTGTTCGGTCCACCAGAGGGCAACGGTGAGGGCTCCCAATCCAGTGAGGGCAGTCATGAGACGGGCGACTCTGGCCGCTACTCTCAAGATGATACGGAGGGGATGAACCTGTCGCTGGGGGCAAGCAGCGGCCCGGCCTCCCTGCAGGGCGAGGAGAGCGGAGAGTCCGAGCATTATGTGATGGAGAAAGAGGCCACAGAAACCTCAGCTCAGCAGCGGGTCATGATGGAGGGCATCTGACATTTTAACATAAACCCAGGGCTCTCTGACGCCCTCTGCTGCTTCAACAGACTACTGCGTGGGAAACCCACAGGCTGCTGTGTACCGGACGACCGGCTTTAACCCCAGGCGTCCGTACACATTTCTTGGTGAATGTATTATCTGTTTCTTTTTCATTTTTATGAATGATTGTGTGTTTGAAACTTCTCACCTACCATGAATGTTTTGATATATGTGACATTTTCTGCTCAGTGAGTTTAAGTTGGAAAAGCTCCCATCAACTTCTCATCTACCTCACTTTACACATGATGGGAGCTTTCTATGAAATATTTAATATCTACTTTATACACTCGCTGTGCACTGAGCTCTACATTTACAAATTCATTAATTCTCTAATTCCATATTTTTGGGGTTTGTGTGTTTGTCCATATATGTTTGTTTAGTCCTAAATGATGCATTAGTTACTCAGGATCATAGTTTTATCTACCTCAGGTTAACAAAGAGTAAACTTTCTGTTAAATGTTTATTTCTAAGATGTCTATAATATACAATTAAGCGTTTTGTGTCTTTCGGCGGCCCCACTCCAAATCTAATAAGATTTCTCAGGTTAATTGTTTGTGTGTTTTTGCTCTTATAGTTTTATACTACCTCATTTAAAGGTTTTATTTTTTTAGCTGTAGTGGTTTTTATTGTCTCAGGGATCAAGTTTAGTACATTTGAAGAGCCGTGCGTTTTATACATTGACATGGTTTGATTGACAGGGTATCCTTGTGCTGGACTGCTTATCTGAGGGCGCTTGACCCGTGTTGAATGTGTGATCGATTTCTTTATGTAGTTTATGTCCTCCTGTTTTCTACTTTTGAAGTTACCAAAAATGCTGCAAACGGATGAGTTCAGCAGATATAGCTTTAATAACCGGCCTTAATGAATGAAGATATTCTCAGATATATGAGAAAGAGATTTATTCAATGTTCGAAAAACCAAAGATAATAATTGAATCATTGAAAAAGTATCAATGATCATAAAACCTTTATGCCTGCAAAGATCTATTTTTCTTGACATATGTACGAGTTTTAGTTAATTTCCTAATGCTTTGAAATAGTTAAAGCTCTTGTAGATTTAGAAACATGAGTCTAGCACTTGTCCTTCAGATTAGTTTTGCTTTGTGTTTTGGTAGGTTGAACAAATTATCGTGCAGCGGTGATGCGCCAATCATCCTTACAGCTGTTTGCTTCTTTCTTTTGAGATGATAAAATGACAATGAGGTTATCAAAGATGGAAATGTGGTCAATTGACATCAAGATAATTGATGGTTTATGGTATCTCACGAAACACACTGTACCCCAAATCAACAGACAATTGTAACCGAGTATTTTTCAAAAGTAAATGTATTTAGATTTTGATATTGGGGTGAAATATGTTAATGTTTTTGAGAAATGTACCCCCTAAACCAAATATCAGCTTCCTTCATTAGAATTTCAAGTGCAGCGTGAATGTGTTTGTATTGTACATGGAGATTATATTTAGAAAGAGATATTATATTATAAATCATTCATCCTTCCACACGCCTGAAATTCTTCTTAATCAGAGGAAGTTGATTGGTCTCGGATGGCCGATATATTTCAATCAAAGAGACACAATCAAGTCCGAATGTTTTCATTTCATAGCAAACAGCCCGAAACCAAAGATTGTTGTCACCGTTGCACGGATGATAATTGTAGATTCCTTCCTTTTGCATGTGTTTGTCAATGTTCAACAAAGCTGTATAGATTTACTACTTGCCGAAAGAGCATCAAGTAACCAGAAACAGTGTTACGCAGTCTTGCTTTCAATTGTTTATGACATTCAAGCAAACCAAAGATGATTGTTTTTGTTTTCTTTTAAAACTTTCTCACTGGAGGAAAAAAGATTGTATTTTGTGTGTGTGTGTGTTTTGGGATTAATTTATATGCCCTAAATATTGTAAAAATACTGAATAAAAGTTTGGGTTTGTTTCCCTGCTGAATATACAGTCAAAAACAGCTTTAACGCACCTAAACCGGTTTGCTGGTCTTTCAGACTGATCAGCTGACACGTGACCTTTAAAACCAGCAAACCAGATCTTCTGGGAGACCAGCTAAGACCAGCAAACCGGTTTAAGATGTCCTGTTAAGCATGTTTTATGCCTAAAATGTTGTTTTTATATGACTTTCCCTTGTTTTAGAACAGTATTAATCTGTTAAATTGTCGTATGCATTGTGAATTATTTGTTATTTTACACATCGGTTCAGAAATTCAGCTTAACACAATTTTCAGATGTTTGTAAATTATAAAGGGGTTTTCATTCTCAAGCAGCACACCCAAACAGAAAGTCTTTTTTTATTTTGTTGCTTGGCTATTGAATTTTTGAATTCATTTCTAACTGAAATGAGAATTGAAAGAGCTTTGTAAACTCCTCCAGGAAGAATCAGAAAGATTAATGCAGTGAATGTGTTTCGGATGCAGTAACCACATCTATAAGCCTTAAAACTGAATGTATTTCTCAATAATCAAGATTCCTCTTTACATTCTTTGTCTTTCATTTCAAATACTTGTAACATGTGTTTATTGGGAGATTTTTCCTTACAATACGGTGTAACATTTACGTTATGCATTAAGTTAGACCCAACCACAAAATATCTTTTGTTTATAAAGAATGATTTCCAGTTCAAATAAAAATCTTGAAAATGCCTGTTGTATTAGTAGTGAATACTTAAACATACACCCAGCGTTATAGTTAAACACTTTTAATTTACAAATTAAAAGTCTCATATAAACTAATGATGAGATTAGGAGGATCAACGTTTGATTTCACTTTAGTTTCAATCTTTGACATCTTTATGATGATTTTAGCCTTACTAAAAATGTATGACTTTAGTCGGGTTTTTACAGAATGGGTCACATATTGCAGTTATACAAAAGTTTTGTCACACTCACTCGTTCTTTATTTATATTTTTTCCATATTACAGAATAATAATAAACTCGTCCAAACTAAGGCATAACACAAATGTGACTGTGAGAATCATGTTGGTGACTAAAAGCATCCAAAATAAATCAAAACTGTTATCGTACGCATGTCATTTTTTCAAGAAGCTTCTCAAATTTTCAATTTAGGATAAATTTTAAAGAGTAAGGAGTTCATATTTAATTTGGGCTCTTATTGGCTGCTTTTTCTTCAATATCCAGTGTAAGTCATTTCAAAAATAACATTTTAAACTAAAATTTTAGTTTTCTAATAACAGAAATTAATCTGTTTGGCACAAATTTGGTTTTAAACCAAAAATATTTTTACATTTATTGTAACAGCATTATATTCAATGACAATGAATATTATGCTGCGTTCCAGACAACTCGGATTTAGGATATTTCCCCACATCAAAACCGGAAATAACGTTTGGATGAAGAAACATTAAAAATATTTCGTAACATTAAAACATGAATGTTACTAATAATTTAGTAACACTAAAACATTTAAAGAGTGATTTGTAACATTAAAAGAGCGCCGTTCCAAACATTATTTCCGGGTTTAGGTGGGAAATATCGTAAATCCGAGTTGGAACGCAGCATAAATACGATTCATTGGCCTCCGGAGGTCGCAATTGCAAGCTGCATACGTCATCAAGACTGTCTTATTTCATAACATTAATAATTATAAAGTCGACTATTATTCTTTGTTAATCGTACATTGTTGTAATATGCTTATTGCTTGCAAATGTAATGCTCAGTTAACTGAAATAAACCAGGCTTGATGACATATGCAGTCTGCAAATGCGACCTCCGTAGGCTGCAGCCTTCGGACTGAGATATCCGGCCGTTATCATCAAACGTGTCAGGGGTCGTGAAAATCACACGCAGACATTCGTACACGCGCACGTTGTATGGAGAGAAGTATCTTCCCGCCCACACAAATAAACAGATAAATATGAACATTTATGCAAACATAAATAAATAAATAATCGACGGGAAACCTTGAGCAAGCGAAGCTGTCATTAATTTCCGTGAACGGTCCCGTTTAAATCAACGGTGTCCGCTCCTTCAAACTTTTAACACAGCGTTGTTTTCCTGTGTCTCGCAGTTACTTAAACTACTACGGCAAAGGATTGGTTCATAATAATTCTGCATTAATTATGCTGACACTTTCACTCTAATCATCCAATAGTGAATTGGGCTCATCAATATTAATTAGGCTCCGATGACGATACTTGGTATCCCACCAATGACAAAGCGTTGTCATTTTACTATTAAACATACAACCTTCGCCATAGTAGTACTACTCTCGCGGTGAAGTCGCTTCCCGGTTGTGTGCACAGAGTCGCCGTGATTACATCAAAACGGAGGAGGAACGACATAAGTTGACTACAATCAGTCTTCACAACACCAAAGTTACTCCATTTCGCCGTTCCTTCCACGAGTTTGAGTCATGTGAGGCTCCTGTAATGTCCACAGAGCAGGATAAAGATTCATTCTCTCTGAAACGAAACCGAGGTAACGTGAACATTCCGCGTTTGATTTCAGTGCGCGTGATTACCGGAGAGACGGCGGGCTTTAGGCCTTCAGTGACGAACACAAAAGTTGATAACGATGTTTTTACACGTGCGTATGAAGGAAATGTGTATCCGACATCATAACAAAAAGTGTCAGATGAAAGAGTTTGGTTAAAGGAATTTTGGGGAAGTTTAGACTTTGGAGTTTAACAGCAGGCGAGAAACTAATCAAAGTTGTATTGATCAAAAACACACAAGCACTTTATATTATTAATCAAAACAGAAATCGCGACATGAACAGTAAAAGTTAGAAGAAAAAGGAATTTAAGCAATTAAGGAAAATACAAACATCATGTGGATATGGAAATGTTATGATGATGCAATGAGGAAAAAGTCTGTAACCATCAAGGGCTGTCATCATAATCTTTTTTATGGCTTATTTTATTGATTTAACACGGGAAATTTAGTCATTATTTTCATATGAAACATACTGTAACTACATGGGTGTAAGATGTACCTCCCCTCCTTAAAAAATTATAAACACCACTCATCACTGACTGACAATAACAAACAGCAAATCATCAATCACAACTGTAATGTCATGGAAATGCTGATTAGTTTAATAGGCCTGTAACTCAAACTACTATAACGCTTCCTGTTTAATGCGTTGTATAACTTATAAGAACTAAATTAATCAAACCCATTCTAAAAGTTAAGATCTTATTAAAATCTGTTATTTACCAAATATCTGGTTTTATAAATATGCAAGCTATCAACTTTTTGGATTAAATGAAGTTCATGTAATCCAACCAATCACGGCAAAGAGGTCTCTATTTATGGGCGACCCTCACCTCTGTCCCGTGACAGTTTTTTTGCAGCATCCCTCGTCCACCCCCTCACCTCAGTCTATGCTGGTATATCTATCCCAGTTAAAGTCGCAATGAAATGAAAACATCAAATTTATTTTGGAATATTGTTGTATTTAAAAAAAAATGACTTCTGTGAGCTTAATTATTATTTTTTTTATCTCCTCCCCTCCTCGAAACATCAGGCTTATTCGAATTCGTGTGGTGCCGCAAGAACCGACAGAAGGATGATGTCAAAGTATCGCGAGGGCAATTTGAGAAATCTAATGGAGTAATCTTAATTTCGATTCGCTCTCGCTGTACTTTGACACCATTCACTTGTCAGTTTTCTGCACCGCATAAAGTGAAACACACCTAATCTCTTTTTACTTTGGTCATATGATATGGCAAGTGGCCGGGGTCCGGGAAAAAGTTTGCAGCGATCAGCAAATAGCAACATGACCCAACTTCAAATGATCCAATCAGTTTCGATGGACTAATTCAAGTCAAGCCCTACCTTTTCTCATTTCAGAAGCCATTTCACTTGAATATACATCACCATGGGGAAAAAAAGACTATCTGTATTTCCGCTTCATGGCGACTTTAGGGAAGGGGGAGTACTCTGGGTTCGGGCTTATATTCCGTGCCACTGAGCACTTAATTTACATTTGAACACATGTTAATGTGGACTATAACTATTTTATTTTAGGAGTGTTAACCTCAGCATGTGATTTTACAGGTGTGGACGGTGGGCTGGATATTTTAGGAAGTCCTGGCCTGCTACTTGGGAGCCCTGAAAAAAAGAGACGCAAGTCTAGCACACAGGTACAGTATAAACCTTATGGATATAAAGTGCGCACACACTGTTTCAGCAACATTTTCCATTTATGCTTTTCATAGGCATATGTTAAAAACTTTTCAAAAGTAAGTTTTTTAAGATTTAAACCAGTGGTCACCAATCTTTTTTCGGCCCAGGATCCCCAACCTTGGCCTTGATGAATGGATAGATCTACCTATTAAAGGGCCTCCAACTTGAGGCGTTTAATTTAGGCTATATATAGTTAAATTACATAAAATGCATGGATCCAATTTTCAGATGCCAAGAAAACTCATAATATTTAAAGTTTCCATTTTCCGTGTGGCAAATTGAGGGGGAACATTGATTGACAAAGTTTTTAACATTCTTAACAAATAGTCAGTATGTCATTGCAATGTGAAACTTTATCATAATAATGACTTCATATTTATAAGATACTTTCTCATAATTTCAACTTGGTATCTCATAATAATGAAAAGCTTTCTCAAAATTACAACTTAAAGCTATAAAGCGACTGACTAGCAGCAGGGCAAATTAGTCGACAGGGTGCTGGGAATTGTCGCGGTGATCCCAATGATCCGGACCTGGACCAACTTATTTTTTCTCTTGTGGGATCTACAGGAAAGTGTCAAAGATCGACCGGTCAATCGCGATCGTTGTGTTGGCGACCACTGATTTAAACTAAACCAACCAGCTCAGGGGTACCAAAAAGCTCATAGCCAAGTTACTAAAAATTAAACAAAAAATATAAAAATAAACTGAAATTTAAATTGGAATGCAGTCAATAGTAGAACTTCAGCCTAAATGCTAGCATATAGCATTAAAGCCGCTCTATGCATTTTCGGCGTTTTTGTCAAACAGCGACCCCTAGAGTCGCTGGAGAATACTTTTCTGAATACTGAAATAATTTTCGAAGATAATGACCAGGTAATGTTTCACAATTTCATACAAATATTAGGCTACTGCATAGTCTACTAAACTACAGATGATGGTAATAGGATAATAAGAAGTTTATTTCAAGTGTAGAGTGCATATAATAATAAAGTACCGAATTTGCTAGCTTATAACATTTTTACATGATTGCAGCTAAATCACAAGCAAACATTACAAAATGCCATGACAAAGTTAATCGTGTATGTTGCATTATTTCATAACGTTGTTCGTTATAATGTCACTATGATTATTGCTATTTATCATAATAGTTTGCAAATTGTGCATGTTTACACTATTTACAACCTCTAGGCTTATTTATGTCCTGATAATTATGTGAGATATTGACAACTGTTGTCATGATAATCGCATGACATACTACAAGCAAGCGCAACAACATACAACATAGACTGCAAACAAGTTTACAAATGAGAGATTTACTTACTAGTCCATCAACAAGATCGCCAGATCAGCATTCCATCCAGTGCTGTCTTTTAGCTCACGCCAACAAGTAAAAACCTGACCGAGTGGGACTCTTGTCCGGTTCCTAACGCGGTCAAATTTTCTTTTCCTTGTCCTACTCTCTTCCGGATGCGCTTTCTTAACTTTTAAATCGTTTAGCCTCACGTCTCAAATTTGTGTGTGCAGTTGTTGTTATAGGCTTGATCGACTTCATGCGGCGCTGCAGGAGCCGTCAGCCGGATGACGTCAAAGTGCCGTCTCGATTCATTCTCGCGGTACTTTGACGTCATCCGGTGGTCGGTTCTTGCAGCGCCACACGAAGTCGAACAAGCCTAACGTGTGTGACGTCGTTGCCGTAAAGCAAGTCGTGATTCTCGCGAGATTTGTCAGGGGCGGTTCTCTCAAGCTTAAATTGGTGGTTTTGCTAGCAGCGTCCTCCCCGAGCTTCAACAGGAGGATGATTCGCCCTGCTATGACTTTGTTTACCACTGAAATAACTTTGAAGCTGTTATATTAAGGTAAAATAACTGCATAGTGTGTCTTTAACTAGCATATAGCGCTAACTCAGCAGTCACAACTTTGTTTTTAGCATTGTAACAACAGTGTACTTAAGGTAATATGTGACATCATGTGGTGGGAATACATCTCGACTGACAGTTGGTGTTATGTTGAGATTGGTCTGTTTTCCAGCAGTGTTTTGCATGCATGAGGTTTACATAAGAGGGAGGAAACAATCGTGTTTGAGGCTCATGATATGTCATTACCATGTACAGAACTCTTATTATTCATCTATACCTACATTAATGCAGGTTTACATTCTACGGCACCTTTAAAGGAACAGTATGTAAGAAATTAATCATCAATTAATCATAAAATGGCCCTGATATTTCACTAGACATTAAGAAATCATTTTAATTTCAAATACTTATATCACTCACAACAGTGGTCTGGCCAGGATATTGTCATTTAAAAAGTGGAGTTGCAGCCCTCAACTGATGTTATGCTGTCATGTTGTGTATTGGCCACCAGTTGTGTGATTGCAGTACCAGTTTTAGCCACAAGTTTTGTCATTGCAATACCAGTTTTGGCCACCATCCTACATACTGTTCCTTTAAGTCATTGAGTATAGATATGTTTAACATATCACCTTGATAGATCGACTTAACTGGATAAATAACTGGATTCACAGTACTTAATGGCAAAGCCGAAAGCTGGTGAGCTCTGGTGATCCAGTAACATAAACGTCCCAATTTGCTAGAGCTTACTACATGATTATTGATTATCAATAAAGGCCTAGGTGCATCACGGATTCAGGTGTGTAAATTAATGCCTGTCTCTTTGTCTTACAGGCACCCTCCTTCTCTCCCCTGTCTGAATATGCTCCTCCACTGAACCCGAGCTCTGATCACTTAATAGCCGCCAACCCTTTTGATGACAACTACAGCTTGCCATCTTTAAAGCCATTGTCCTCCGTTAACCCCTACTTTGGCCACTCCCATCACCATGGGTTTAGTGGCTATGGGCCACCAAGGATGGCCCCACAAATGGGCAACAGGATGCCCTTTCCTTATGGGTCCCCTTACCAGATGAGAAACCAGACTCAGCCGTTTTCCCAAAATCCCATGGTCATGGGTCTCAACCGGGCACCGGGATTTAACTACAGGCACCCGGAGAACCCTAATTACGGGCATCAGTTTGGCGGCGGCATGCAGCTGTCTCCAGTCCAGCCCTTTAGACCAGGTCTAGGTGAGAATGTCAATCAAATGCCACTTCAGAATCGAAACTTTCGAAGTAGCCCTGATTGTGGTCCAGAGGAAAATTCAGCGTCTTCTAAAACAGGCTTAGACATGAGTCCTAAATTCTCCCGGCAACAGAATAAGTCACGTACGTCTACGCCCAAACAGGACCCGAGCGAGACCTTCAGCAGAAATGCCACACAGATCCCATCGCCACGCAAACAAAATCACAACTATGAAGGTGGCGCGTCCCACGACAGCGCTATTGAGCTTAAAGCAAAGGGTCGAGGAAACACACCTGCAGCTGTTGAAAAGCTCAACGGTGTCCTTCACCCAAATAACGATCCGCAGAAGAACTCCCCGCGACCCGCTGCTTCTGATAAAGTTCGTAGAGGAAACGGTAACGGCTCTGCTCCACTGCCCAATAATAAAGTTCATAGCCGCTCTAACAGACGAAGCACCTCGTCCGAGCCCGTCTATCCCTGTGGTATATGTCTGAACGAGGTCAATGATGACCAGGAGGCCATTCTGTGCGAGGCTTCTTGTCAGAAATGGTTTCATAGAGTTTGCACAGGAATGACTGAGACGGCGTACAACCTGCTAACAGCGGAGATGTCTGCGGTTTGGGGTTGCGACGCTTGCATGGAGGACAAAGAAGCTCAACTGCTCAAAACTCGAGATGACCCGGGGACGCCCTCGGTGACCAACGACGGACAATCGTGAGAATGACTTTAGTGTGAGTTATTGACGTTAAAGTTCAAATCAATGTTTTTTTCAAAGTTGTATTAGTCGTCATCCTCTCTATGAGCTGGACATGTTTAAAAGGGATTGTTTTTCTGCTTGCTGGTGTCTTTTAAAACAGTGAAAAATTCTGCCCCATGCATTTTTGCAATGACGTGAATGCTGACAAAAAGTATTTAAGAGCATATTTAAGACCTTGATTAAACATGGCTCCAGACTGCCACCAAAATTTGAGAGTGTGCCACTGAATTTTACATCCAGTCGCACATGTCCGACCAGTAAATGTGACCTTTTTTTGTGATGTGACACTGAATTTGAAACAGCACATTGTACTTTCAGCGTTTATCAAAGTATTTATTAGTAATACAGTGGAAATTAGTAGATATATGATTATTTGGTTAGCATGTTGATTTACGGTGTGTGCCCCTAAATTTTCTGGTTGCGCCCCTAAAATTTTCAGTTGGGGGCCACTGTGCTCCTAGTGAAAAAAGTTAGTCTGGAGCCCTGTTAAATATGTCTTAAAAAAATCAATGTCTTAAATACTTATGTTATTTGTATTTTCAGAAGTAAGTGATGGAGGTCAGATGTCTTCCTTTGGCTCACTATGATCGATCAATGACGTCACGATCATGGTCATTTCATCTCTAATACTGCAAACTTCCTGATAATTAAAACAATTATGGGTTGATTTTCCTTGCATAGTCTTTTCAGTTTCATTACAGTTACATTACAGTTGGTATCCAGGTCCTGAACAAGCAACAAAAGAAGCAACTTTTTGTTTTCTTCAACCAGAGAGATGTTGTGATTCAAACCTCTATTGGAGATCAGCAACAGTCTGCAAAATTAAGAAATGGCTCTCTAAAAACTTTCCATTTGTTTTATTTTTAAACTAATTGAGTTTTTAATAGATGACAATCATTTAATATGTAATAAATTGGGTCTTTCCCAATGAATGTAGCTATACTTGAGCATATTTTCAGATACACTTTTACGAGTCTAAAATATGTTGACTGCTTTCTGTAAAAGCATGCAGTTTAGTCACATTGAGAAATCTTCCTGCTTGTGCTACATTACTTTGCTATCTTCTTTCGCTTTGTTGTCATACAGCGATGATCAAATGAAGTGAAAATCTTGAATTCGAGCCAGAGAACAAGCTTGAAGAGTTTGAAACAACAAATGCACTTGATACTTTTATGTTTCGTTTTTTGACTGCTGCTGTCTTTGTGTGTGTTGATTGGGATTTGCTTGATTTTGGGGCAGAAATAGGGAGGTTTGTTACTTGAAGGCCTTGGGGTGCAATGCATAAAATAGCACAACAGTATATTTATAAATTCAAAAATATCTCGTGCATTTTTCAACTAGTTCTCTTTAAAATTGAAATTGGTTGACAGTGTTCATGGTTCAGTTTTATAAAGTGAGATATTTCACCCCAAAACTTGGAGTTACAAAATAAAACATTAAAAGATGCATTACAGTATTTAGAATGGTGGGATGCAATATACCTAAGGGTTTTAAAATATACTGGGCATGTTTTAATGAGATTTCTCTATATTGTATATCATCTCTAATGTATTTTACTTCATTTATTTCGACTTTTTTGGTTTAAAAACCAGGATCTGGGTACAGTTTGGGTTTGCTATTATAATGTTACAGTGTCATATTTTTTATGTATGAATGTGCTGCAGAGTTGACCAGGGAGCTCATGAATGTATATTTGATATCTTGCACAGACATTTCATTATTCAAATATTTTCACACATTAACCTAAAGATGATGTGCCATTATACATGAGTATTTTTGAGTATCTGATCCAGATTTTATTATACTACAGTGCCAATCACAAACAAAAAAGAAGCATTTTGAATGATTGCACTGTAGTTACTTGTGTTGTATTAATGTATCTGCAGGTCATGATGTGTCTTTCAAAATTATTTCATTTGACTGTTCTCGGGTGCCTTAAATGTTTTTTATTGGATGATGCTGAGAAATGATATTTATAGATATAATAAGATTATAAACCCACTTATCAATATGGGGTGAGGGTATTTGTGGTGTGTGCAACTAAATTTATAATAGATCAATGAATGTATGGATTCAAGAGCTGTATAATGAGCAATATGAAGCATTTAACAAAAGTACTTGGCATCCTCGAAACCAAGTTGGTACAGTTCATGCAGACAGTTTCTGAATGTAAATTCTAGTTGTTTGGTTGTGTTAACTTGGCATCATTTTAGAGAAACCTTCAAAGCTTTTGTTTATGTGTCTTGTTTCTGTTACTTCACACTACGGTGGTTAATAAAAAATTGATTTTAAAAAACATTTTCTCCTATACAGTGTCAAGTGTTTTTTATTTTATTTAACATTCAATAAACATAATACAAAGAAAACATTTATCATAACGGAGATGCAAAAACTTTTTACAGAATACATGGACTACTCTAAATAGACAAAATATAGACCATATAATCTATACAATTTTCACCCCCAATACTGTCAAGTGTGACATAAAGTGGTCAGGATGTGAAAATCTGACTTTTTTCATGTTTAAGTGATATAATTGTGTCTCCAGTGCTTCTATCAACCTAGTAACTTTTTTGGTAAAAAAGTAAAGTTGTAAGTTAGTAAGTTTTGGTAAGCCATTCTTTGCAAGCATGTAAAAAATTATGTAATTCAGATTTTGTCTGTTTTGTGAAGTAGGTAGCAAGGCCAATTACCAAAAATACCACCCCTTAATCGGCACTATCCAACCACGGCATTGCAATAGGCTTTATGCCCAGCTGCACTTCCTGCTTCCTGAACTTCAGCCAGCTCCTTGTTTCCTGTCTGCCATTATTGGACAAACTGATTAATACAGGTGTGCCTGACCTCAGTAGTCACAACAACAATAATCAGACACACCTGGATTAATCCGTTTGTCCAATAATGGCAGACAGGAAACAAAGAGCTGGCTGGGGTTCAGGAAGTAGTGGAGCTGGGCATAAAGCCTATTTAGTGCAGAGAGAGAAAAAATGAGTTTTAATTGCAACAAACCACCATCATTGCGATCAGTGTTTGCATTTCATCAGTTCATTTGCATTTTAAAGGACACACCCAATAACGGCACATTTTTTCTCTGACCTACAAAATGGGAATTTTAACATGCTATAATAAATTATCTGTGGGGTATTTTAAGCTAAAACTTCAAATAAGCACTCTGTGGACACCAAAGACTTATTTTACATCTTAAAAATATCTCATAATATGGCCACTTTAAAAAGTTTCCCAGTGTTTTATTTATGAGTCGCGTACACGTGACCTCTCACATCAGTATTACTGTGCCATTGCGTCTAGGTAAAATTTTTTTGCAGAACTACATTGCCTGGCGGAAGAACTTTTTGTGTCGATGTCATTGCATTTTTGTTGCTTTGTGTTTATTTTATGAAACATTGTCAGGTACTGTATATTACAGCGGTAACTTTTTATTTATTTTGTATATTTGTTCACTTCTATGTTATACGGTACTCTTATCGCTCCGCCCCTTGGCAACCACCGCTGGTGCGTCGTAGCAACCATCTTTAGCGTTCGTTTAGTAGAGTAGAGATGCCGCTGACAGTGACCGACTACACGTGGACCCAAAGCGAGAGCACAGTTTACATAAGTGTGCCTTTAAAGGGAATAAAGACCACAAACGTCCATATCATTTGTACGGATGAGTATCTAAAGGTAAGCGCTCTCTTACGTCATTACGTCGAATCCGCACACCGCACCCGCGCGCTCTTAAACTGTGACGCATCGGGTACAGAACTGAAGAGATCCTGTGAAGTAAACTTTCTTTCATTGTTTTGCAGGTCAGTTTCCCCCCGTTTTTATTTGAAGCGTTTCTGTTTGGTCCGATAGACGAGGAAAAAAGTGATGCCAAAATCGGAAATGGTGCTGCGGTTTTTACACTGCAGAAGAAGACGCATGAGCTGTGGGAGAAGCTCTTTGCATGTATTGGTAGGACATCTTTCGGTCTCACTGTATGACTGAATGGCATGATGGTGTTGTATTAAAGATGCATTTTAAAAACCAATTTGTCTTTTTTGTTCCTAAGATAAAGACACACAGAAGCAGATCAGAGAGCAAGCGATTGTCAAAGTCCAGGACAAAGCTGCAGAAAAGTCAAAAGCCAAAGCCACACGGATTCAACAAGAAAAGAAATTTGCACTGGAAACAACGATGAAGGTCTGTTTACTGCATTATTTGTTCATAACTCATCTTTAACTTACACAAAACACTAACAGTCTGAATGCATATTGCCTTAAAGGGGACATTTCACATAACTTTTTTATTTGTCAAATAAATCTTTGGTTTTCCCAGAGTACGTATGTGAAGTTCTAGCTCAAAATACCCCATAGATAATTTATTATAACACGTAAAAATTGTCACTTTGTAGGTGTGAGCAAAAATGTGCCATTTGTGTTCTTTTAAATTTAAATGAGCTGATCTTTGCACTAAATGGCAGTGCCTTGGTTGGATAGTGCAGATTAAGGGGCAGTATAATCCCCTTATGACATCACAAGGGGAGCCGAATTTCAATGACCTATGTTTCACATGCTTGCAGAGAATGGTTTACCAAAAGTAATTACTGGGTTGATCTTTTTCACATTTTCTAGGTTTATAGAAGCACGGGGGACCCAATTATAGCACTTAAACATGAAAAATGATATGTTCTCTTTAAAAAGTTTTTCACATCTTAACTTCCTCTTGGATGTTCTGCCTGTAGCTTGAGAAAGAGGAGCGGGACAGGATTCAGAAGATGAAGGATGAAGAGCACTTGAGAGCCACAGCAGAGCTCGAGATCTGGAAAAAAACACAGAGAAAAGCTGAAGAAGAGACATCATGCAGCTCACACGATAACAAACCAGTTCACCAGAAAGCAGAGCATGCGAATATTACACCTGCGGCTAAACCATTACACAATACTGCCAAAACTACAACTGGTAAATAGGCTTACATAACTAGTCGCTTTAAATTAACCAGCACATAGAAGATCTAGGGGCGGTTTTCCGGATTAATCCAGGACTAGGCCTTATTTATTTAAGGACATTTAAGAGGTTTTAACAAACAAACCAAATACAGGTGTGCATCTTGAGACAAAACAATGCCACTGATATATGTTAAAATATGTCAGTACAATGTGTTATACAATTAAAGTAGTTTAAACATGCATTTTAGTCTTGGACTAGGATAAGCCCTGTCCGGGAAACCGCCCCCTAATGTTATTACAGCATTTTTAGACTTTTCCCGAGAGAAGTAGACAGGACTCTTAAAATTAACTGAATGATAAAAGTGGTCTTTATATGCCAAACGAGAGGTTTTGCGGCATTTATTAGGATCACGGTGCATTATGATATATAATTTTGTGACTATATGTTTTAAATTATAAACATGTTTATTCTAGATCAGAAAAGCAGTAAGCAGAAAGCAAAGCCTCTACCTGCTCCTAGACCTGCTGGCTGTATTAAGATCAATTTCACACCACGAGTGTTTCCCACAGCCCTGCGGGAGTCTCGTGTAGCGGAGGAAGAAGAGGTGAGTTTTTTCCAGCACAGATAATCATCATATCCATCTGTGATGGTGGAAACACTGTGAGATCTGGGTGGATGTGGTTCAAGGTAGTGGTTCAAGATGCTTTCAACAGGTGTTTTAGGATTCGTTGTAAACTTGTGGACCTATTTTTCCAAACGCCTCACACCCGTATATTCTTCCGTTGAGAGCTTGAATAATAGACCCTCCAGCCCAGTTGGTGGCAATAATCCACCTTTGCCAATTGCAAGAATACATACAAGGTTCCCGGCGCGGAGTAATACCGTACCTCACAGCACATCTAATACAAGTCAATGGAGTTAGACAAAAACTATGATAAAACAGGGCTTTAAGTGTGAAATACCGAACTTGTCCTTTAAATTACAGATTCAGATAATTGTAATATTTTGTATGTGTTTGTGTGTGTGTTTGAGCAGTGGTTGATGAAGCAGGCGGAGGCCAGAAGAACAGCAGACTCACAGCTGAATGAACTACAGGACCTAACAGATGAAGAAAGAAATCCAGATTGGCTTAAAGAGAAGGGCGAGTAAGTTACACTGCTCGCATGCGTTTATATAGGCAATAGTTTTTGTACTGATATTTTTGTTGAAAGAAGTGGCACTTATCATTATATCATATCCGTGTAATTGCTTAATTTGTTAAGAGCAGAATACACAAGTGGTGTGTTATATGTACAGTTTACAAAAATATTTTGTCCCATTCACGATTTTACATTTCCTTTGGTGTTTAAGTGTGTATTAGTACGTAGTAACGATATGCAAAAGTTACAAACCCCAAAGTAAACGATGAGCCGAGTTATCATCTCCAACCTAAATCTCTTTTCTTGGACTACAACAAACACACAGATTGTAGGCAACCGTTTACTTCCTGGGATTGGTGATGTAGACAAGATCGACATTATCATAATTCCTATCGCTTTGACTCACAGCCTGTAAGTTAACTGCTGTTAGCATTGCATTGTGAGTGAATCTTTCAAACATGGTAAGGAGCGTCACATTTCCAGCTGATGTCAGAGGTATTCAGGCTAATCACAACGTACAGATTAGCTGGTCAATCAGGGACACAGTGCTTTTCAAATCAATGAGTTTTGTACAAAATCAAAGCGTTTGAGGAAGATAGGGATATCTGGAGCTACAAAAATGTATGGTATGTGGAAATAATGTGTTTTTTGAACCATAAACCACGCGAACACGTTGTATTATACCAAATACACAAAAGTTTTTTAGCAATGAAATAGGTCCTCTTTAAGTGATGCTCAAAGCTGTTTTTCTAGAAGTGCCTTTGTGCACTCTCAAGTCATTGACTGGACCCATGTTCATAGTTAATATGATGAACTATACTTGAAGTTACCTGACACCTGTGTGAACTTCAGTTACAATTGAAGAGCTCAAATGCAAAACCCCTTTAATGCTACGTACACACCAAACGTGGGTCATCGCGTTACTCACTCTAGATTACTCGCAGGATTTAACTTCGTGTCATGCAAATTTTCCGCTCAAGTTGAATTTTTTTTAAATTTGTTTATGAGCATTTTTCTCTCTTTCAACTTTCAAATACTGCTACAACTTGAATGATGTCCACGATTGTGTTATGGGCGGGGCCATGCTCAGTGGCTCCAGTGCATCATCAAGCCACCGTTTTAGCTCCACCCAAGTAATCCTGAACACAGAAATGTGGAAAAACTGTTTAGGGCTGTTAACACCACAATTCATTACTACTATACATAGTTCAGTCTTGGTAATGTGTTTCAGCCAGTGGCGGCTCGTGACTGCACTTCCGAGGATGCGCTAATTCATAATAAATGCTCGGATTGTCACGTGTGTGGTTCCCTTTTCCAAAATATGTGTCATGGGTGTGGAGAGATCCTGTGTGCATCACGTGTTTTGTCAAAATAAGTGCCTGCTGGAGACGCGTAAAAACCGTTTATGATAAAAGAGACGCTTGCGTTCCCTTAATACACGCAAGACACTCACTTAACAGTAAACTCTGATTACGCATGAGATTGTGCGAATATCTGGCACATGCAAGCGTCTCCTTTCAAGTTCAAGGCAGCAGGCACTTATTTTGGCATGACACGTGATGCACACACGGTCTCTCAGAGGGCAGAACACATGCTTTGAAATGACGAACCACACACATGACAAGCTACATACATGTTGTGACGAACTTTGCATCGTGCGCTTCAAAAATAGAAGTCACCAGCCGCCACTGGTTTCAGAAATACATTACTAACAAATCTCCACTTTTAAAATGTCTTTCTGAATGAAGATAAAAGGCACAAAAATAAGGTGAAAATCCTAATTTTCAGTAAACCTCCTTTAACTGGGTAATAAAACTCTGGCACCTTGACATACCCTCTCCATTATTCATCCAATTTTTCTTTGCACTTACGGTACGTTCACACGGAGCGTAAGCGTTAACGGTTCCTATTCACTTTTAATGGGTGACGTCATGCGTTGCCAAACTAAATTGTGGATCCGTCGTCCCAGCGTCAGTGCCGTTGCTCGCGCCAGAAGTTGAAAATTTCTCAACTTTTCAAGCGGCAACGTGTGCATCAGCCAATCAGATCATCTTATGCAAATAACCTATAGGCAGCGCCAGCTAATTACGTTTATGGAAGACCGGAGCATGTGTTGCGGCCACTAGGATTGGCTGTTGGCCACGCTTCAGACAAGCCTTCCGTCAAGCGTTAATGGTTCTGTCCCGTGTGAATGTACCGTTAGAGGACTTTGCTGAAAAATGTCAGTGGCATTTAGCAGATTGTGCCAACAAAATAGTATTTCAGAATGGCCTGAGACCAGGAAGGATTGTGTAATACATGCTGAGAGCATTCTGTCAATATCAATAGCAACACCTCCAATAAAAACACCTTGACAAAAAATTAAGCTATAGCATAATTTGTTTGAAAACACTGATATTTAAAGTGTGACTTTAGTGCTCAAATACTTTTAGTGCCATTGTAAATTTTCATGGCATGATGAGAACTTTGCAAAATCCACATAGTTTTAACCTGATCTCTTCTCTGCAGTAAATTCTTCCTGGCAGGAAACTACCAGGCTGCGGTCAATGCATACAGTCTCGCCATTAAACTCAACAGAAAGATTCCAGCGTTGTTTTCCAATCGAGCCGCCTGTCATCTCAAGATGAGAAATCTTCATAAAGCCATTGAAGACAGCTCTCAGGTCTGTTTATTGTCTTGTGCCTTTAAATTTGTTCTTTAAAGGTAGTTTCTAATTTTAGGAGTGTTACCAAGATAAGGCGAATAGTATTGGCAGGTCACCATAAACATCAATAGGATACAAATAGATCATTGCCTGTTGGTGCATTATTTGTGGATGTTCTTTGTTTTTTCTCCTTCACATTAACACACATTTGTACATTTTCACAGGCTCTGGAGTTGCTGACGCCTGCAGTTCCCGCAAACGCTGCAGCTCGACTGAAGGCACACGTCAGGCGAGGAACAGCTTTCTGTGAGCTGGAGCTTTATGTTGAAGGTGAACATGATTCACACACAAACATGATTCTGACTCCATGAAAACACATCAACCTTGGCAGTTATGTAAATGTGTGGACACTGCATGCAAACCTCTGCTACTTTATCGACTTGAGCAACAGTTATTCAAAAATGTTGATGATTTCTTCAAGGCAACATTTAGACATTAAAAACAGGGTTTTCTCAGTATAATGAGTTAAAGCAACACTATGTAGTTTCCATGTAAAATGACTTACAGCTCCCCCATGTGGTTGAAAAGCGCAACAGTGCATGGTATCAGACACTCTTCTGCAGGCAGGGGGAGGGGCGGGGCTGTGTTTCCTACCTCCACCGCCACTTTCATAGTGTGCTTGTAGCAGCTAGGAGGTTGCTCAGGTTGCAGAAACAGTACAATTTGTCCAGTTAAAAGTTGTTCTATCACTGAAATAATTTTAGAGAAATTATTTAAAGGTAAAAAAACTACATAGTGTTGCTTTAAAATGGAATCGTCACACACCATGAATTTCCGTTTAGATAGGAATGATGGGAAAAACTGAATTGCAATACTGAGAAACACAACTCAGTCACACATCAGAGAAATTTTATTAATCCAACAAGTTTTGCAACACAACAAATAACTTTGACTTGTACCTATTTCTCTCTGATATGTTTCGTAACCAAGTAGACATTTTTTACTGTGTCCCTGTAGCTCAATTGGTAGAGGATTGTGAAAGCAATGCAAAGGTTATGGGTTTGATTCAGATAACTTACAGAAATTAACTACACAAAATTTCATTGTTAAATCAGTCTGATGTCTCGCAGGTCTTCAGGATTATCAGGCTGCTGTTAAGATCGATCCACACAATGCAGCGCTACAGGCGGATGCAGAGAAGATTCGCCAGATCATACAGGGATCCACATCCAACTCCTGATGTCTACATCAATAAACTGGAATTATGCTTGTACTTGTTATCGATACATTGTATGAGACTGTACATAAGCATATTTTTTAATGTGACAAATAAAGTACTGATTCAGCTGGAGAAATTGGGACTGTTTATATGTAAAATTGACAGGTGTTTCTGCTCTGACTGTATTTGGTGGCAGCTCTATCATAGAACATAAACAATACTTACAGTAAATATTGGTTATTATACAGTATGATGTACATTTTTAACCCGCCTGATGAGTTAATGATCAAAAGAAACCAACTTGAAAGGACCATGAGGCACATTATGTTTTAGTACAAGAAAAAACAAAAAACATGATTATTATTGCTGTCCATTAAATTGTGCTTTATAATTCGGAATATACACCCGGCTGTGGTCCAAGCTTGTGTTAAAGGAATTGTCCCGGTACATCCCACATGTTCCAAGATGCTGCGAGAACGTCTGGGATATGGGATGATAGGAACAGGGCAAGAATTCAAATGTGGGTGCCCGGGCACCATAGTCGCTGTATGTAGTTTTATACATCAGTTTCTGTGATCTGGTCAGTGCTGGATCTTCAGATGAGGTGTGAGATTCCAGTTTCAGCATGCAGGAGAAAACTGGGTTTCCAGGATTTGCACATGGAGTCTTTGGAACCGGATGCTCAGGATCAGACATGATAAAATACTGGTAAATAAATAAAATAGGAAAGACATTGAAAGTAAACACTTAAATAACACAGTAAGTTACCCAGAGCCAGTTAATGCTTTCAGGAACTTAAACCTCCTATAATGTTTGATAACAGATTGACCCCAAAGCTATGTTGACATCTCTGAAAAATATGCTAATTGTATTTTTAAACCTACTTTTTGACTTTTCCCTGATCATTTTTGATCTGAAGTTACTTTTAGTCACTTTGGATATAAAAGTATATAAATGTACACACAGTGTTCCTGTAAAACTGAACTAATGAGTGTATTTTACTATTAATATGTTAAAAAAAACCCTGGTAAAACTGTTCTCAGATCAAATAAATGTTATATATTATTTTTATTATTTTTTTAATGGCAATATTGCTATTAGTTCAGTTTTAACTACTCATTAAATGTACTTACATTATATTATTTATAATATTTTAAGCATTATTTATTATTGCTCAGCTTGATTACATTGTAATAGAATTATACAATTTATTTTAACATCTAAATTTATTTTTACGCCTTTTCTAGGTCTAAATATAGACTATAATTTATATATATATAAAAAATATAGATATATAATGTATCTTACCAGTTTCACAGCGAGCGGACGATCAGACACTTTTGTTTGTAGTTTTGAAGTCTCTATGGCAATGAATGGCTGCCAGTGTTACCTGCGCATGCGCACAAACATAAACCCGAAATATCATATTTTTTTGTCACTTTCAACTAACAGAAATAAAATACGTAGCAATAAAGCTCAAGTATTTGACAGTTAAACAGGATAATTTAATAAACAAACTCACAAACAAAAACAATTCAAAATTTCTGAGTCACTCACAGGATACGTTAGCCTTGCGCTCTGATGACTTCATGGGAAATGTAGTGTGTGGAGTTGACGTACACAACAACTACAAAGCTGACATGCTCATTTGTAAAACTACAATTCCCATAATCCCTTTTCCTCTTCGTCTCCAGTGTTGTCGTTCATTTGTGATGCGATGTTGATGTTTTGGCTCAGTTGGAGAGGTGTGACGTTTAATGGTGGATTAACACAGAGAGTGATTACTTACTTACTTTCTCTCTCTCGCCGCAGTTTATTATTTTTTCAACAGGTAAGAACAGCAATCGAACCTATCATCTATCTGTAGCAGCAATGACAAATAAGTGACTCGTTATGTTGCGTTAGATTGAGTCAATGTTATGAAATTGTCTCTGATCTGCAACAGTTGTCAATGTGGGAGATTACAATTTTGAGTTTTAAACACTGATGGTGTTTTGACGCATGATTATAAAACATTCATCTTTATTAAGATTACGTGACTGTCCGTCACAACCGTCTGCCTGAGTTTTGAGTGTCAGAAAACTTGAAATAAGATTTAATATGTAAAGTATGCTAATACTGTACAATATTCTTTTGGCATGTGCTGAACCATGTCAGTCAGAACTCTCTCAACAACAGTTTTCTGTGTTATGCACCAACCAATCACATAAAAACATCATCATGCAAATGCTTTGCAGTTTGCACTGGATTCTGGGGTCAGTGGTGGTTTTGGTGGTAAAAGGGTTTGCTAGGTGCTTTTGCTTTATTGGTGGGTTTATAACCATAAGTTATTTTTGTAGGGTCTTCCTGAAAGTTTTGACTCACATCTGTTTTTTAAAACAACAGTTAGGTATGAGTCATAAATCTAATACTTTTATTTATTTTTTGAGTGAAATTAACTTTAATCTCCAGCTGTAACGATAAAGAATGTTGTAATGTCATTGCAGTGTTGCATAATAGGTTTTAAGCCTGAAACCAACATGTATTTTGTCTGTGAAATGATAATTTCATCATTTTGTTTTTCAAAGATTTTGTAAGATGTTTGTAACTTTGGTATAACTGTTTGTATTAGTTTTACAAATGCAGAAAAATCATATACCAGCCACAGGGTCAATCTGTCTTTCCCATCCGATAATAAACGCTAATGTGAAGGTTGTTAATGGAGAATAACTGTTTGCATAGTCAATAGTGTCTTATTTAACTTTAATAATAACATAGTGTGTGGTTTTGTTGTGTTCATGTACTGATTTGTGTTTGTTTTATGATCTAACAGGTTGAGAGATGTCTGAAAGCTCCAGTGACACAGAATCATCATGCGGATGGACGGTTATCAGTAATGAGGTGACTTATACTTTAATAAAATATTGAATATTATTATAAAACTGTTACTTCCAGTCCTTGATTGTGATTGGTTAATAGCTGTGGTGTATTTAAGATAAAACACATCTGTGACCGATGCACCCAACAATTCTGTGTATCAGTGCACAGCAGCCTAAGCAATGTAAAAATATGTGAAACCAAATTTTTTATGTAAATTGTATTGTTTGTAATGTTCTTTATTACAATATGTGGGGATATAACTATGTTTTAATCATAATACTGCTTTGTTTGTTGATATTACTGATTGTTTAATCATCAAAAGCCAATACATTTGTTGCTGTTTATTATATCATTCACTTTTATAATTAAGCTACTTTATTTTGTAGGGTTCAGACATTGAGCCACTGGGTCCTGATAATGCTGGGGAATGTGAGGAGGAAGAGGTCACAGTGGACGGTACGACCCAAAATCTGTTTCTTGAAATGAGTAACTTTTATTGACTGTTACGATATATTTTGCGGTATATATAAAGAGCTCAGATGAAAACACCACCTTGTCAAAAATGTGTTAATTATATTTACTCTTTCCCCGCCATTGACAAGTTATTTTGTCAATTAAAGGAGAACGCTTCCCTGCCAATGACTAATTTTTACAGCAATCATATCTCCACTAATATCCACTAGGTGGCGCTCTTACCCAACTTATAAAACACATAAAAATGAGTTAATTATATTTACTCTTTCCCCACCTTTGACAAGTTATTTAGTCAATTAAAAGAGAACGCTTCCCTGCCAATGACGAATTGTTATGCCAATCCATATCTTCATATATCCATATATAGTGCTATTATCCACTAGGTGGCGCTCTTACCCAACTTATAAAACACTGAAGCATCCACTGATTCAAAAACAGTATAAATCGACTGTATGTTTTGATCATGTTTGATCTGATTTCTAACAAAAGTCCTTTATAAAAATGCAATTATCAAATTGTTTTGCTCGACATTTTTTTTTTAAGAAACCCATATTTTAGAGGTGATAAAAAGAGAAAAAAATAAAGATAGGATAATTTTTTTTTGTTTGAAAGCAGAGGGTTTGTTCTTTCATTTGATATATTGTATGTTTATATATTTAAAGAAGAACATTTTCTGGAAGGTATTAAACTTTTGTAAAAATGCTGGTGCTGGCTGGCAACGCTGGCGGGGTAAGAGTTAACCGAAAGCTCTCGGCATGTATTATACGTTTATCAAATACTGCACTTCAAATCCATTAAATCCCATCCTTGGGTCATTCAGAAATACCATTTTGTTTGCAAAATCCATTAAGAGTCTGATAAAAAAATGCTAATTTAAAAGAAAACATATGAGACGCACTTAGAGGGCTTTGCATCTGAGCTCCTCGTATATTTTCTAGTTTTATTTTGTTGTTTTGGAATATACAAGTTTGCAGAAATTTGCCATTTACTAATTAGCTTTTAATTGCAGTTTAACTAAATGCATTTCAAATATGGGCAGGTTAAGATAGTGTTAAAAAGAAAATGCAATTCCTTTTAAATGCGCATACAAAATCACAACAGTGAAATATTTAAACTTGTTTTCAGCTGAACCTGATAAGGAGAGTCAGGGAGAGTCTTCTCTGGACCTCACATTGAGAGAGGAGGCGACTTTAGAGGCGGAACCAACTGGAGAGGTGAGAATAACCTGAAAATCTGCTTAATGTCGGGCAGAGAGAATACACAAAAGGTTCTGGCAGTAATAAATGCAAGGGTTTTTTTGCAGGCGGGAGCAGATCATGTGATGCTTTGCTCCTCCAGTGAGAACTCTGACATCATAACCCTGGCTGATGCACGGGAGGCGGAGATTGAAACGTGGGTGGAGCCTGTTGTGAAGGAGGCAGAGAAAATGGGATGTGAGGAGCTCTTTCTGGGAACATCATCGAGTAGCCAGTATACATTCAGGGAGGCCGAAACAAGTGAGTGGAAAACGGACACATCTGTCTGACATGGGTTGTAAGCTAGGTATAGGGGAATTCCCAGTTGGAAAATTGCTTTGGAAATTTGCAGAGACATTCTTGGAATTCCCTGTGTTTATACCTTCCATTGTGTCCTTGTGTTTTGGTGAATCTCATGATGAAATGTCCAGGTCACATTTCTTCAAAATGAGTATAAAATTACAAATTATTTTGGATGATTGTTGTCAAATAGGCACTCTTTATCATTTAAAGAGCTCCTATCGTCCGATTCACGCTTTTACATTTCCTTTGGTGTGTAAGTGTGTGTATAAGTACATGTTAATGATATGCAAAAGGTCAAACCCCAAAGTAAACGATAACGCAAGTTATCGTCTCCAACGTAAATCTCTTTTCTTGGATTACAACAAAAACACGGATTGTAGGCAACAGTTTACTTTCTGGGTTTGTTGATGTAGGCAAGACCGACATTATCATAATTCCTCCTGCTTCGGACTCACAGCCTTAAAGTTGACTCTTGTTAGCATTGCATTGTGCGCAAATCTTTCAAACATGGTAAGAAGCGTCACATTTCTGGCTGACATCAGAGGTATTCAGGCCAATCACAACGTACAGATTAGCTGGCCAATCAGGGACACAACGCTTTCAAATCAATGAGTTTTGTAAAAAATTGTGCGTTTGAGGAAGACAGTATATCTGGAGCAACAAAAATGTACGGTATGTGGAAAATAATTTTTTTTATTAATGTATGTGTTTTTAAACCACAAACCACCACACGGTGTTATACCAAATACACAAAATAACATAGTTTTTTTTTAGAAATTAAAAAAGTGCACTTTAATAATGTCAAAAGCTCAAAATCTAAATTATCCTAAATAGGGCTGCAACAACTAATCGATAATAATCGATTAAGAAAATAGTTGTAACAAATTTCATTTTTTGGTCTGTGACATCACCTGCTCCCGCCCCCCGATCGTTTTGGACAGCGGATATGCGTCTGCTTCATTCAGTGCGAGCTGTGCGCTATAAAGTCTAGATCTAGATTAGATCTATTTAGTATATATTCAGGTTTTTATCCGATTAATCGAAAAAAATAATCGTCCGATTAATCGATTATAAAAACCCGCCCTAGTACTAAAGCATGTTTTCCTTATTTAAAAACAAATTTATTTTATTTCTTTTGATTACAGAGACATAGAATTAAGACCCAGACAGTTTTTTAACGTGTTACTCGTGTAATGTTGACAGTCAATATTTCTCTCTCTCCTGGAGCGACAGCAGGTTGGTGGAGGAGTGGTTGGAAATTTTCCAGGACGCTGTGGGAATACGGGAGTCATGTGCACGACTCTCTCTCACTCTCAGGTGCTCTGATATGAGGGTGTGAACATGATGATAAAGCTCTGAGGATAAGCACTGCGTGTTGTCGTGTGTGTGCTTGTGTTAGATGATGTGGCAGAAATAGGTTGAGCCACATTAAACCGGCTGACGAAACCGTCAGCCTATCGCTTTGTGGTTTGAAAGCCACAGTGATGTGTTTGGCTGACCTACAGTAAAGGGTGCTGTTATACTAATGTGTTGTAATGTCAAGTGCCGGCTGGAATGTAAACATATTAGTAGTGCCTGCTGAAACAACAACAATAATAATAGTTTCTTATAAACGGGTAAAGTGAGTTTAACCTGCCATGTGCTGTGTGCATATTTTAAATGGTGTGGCTTGTGTTGAGAGAGGTGTGCTATTTTTAGAAGTCAGACTTGGTAATATAACCTAGTGAAAGGTTAAACAAGCCATTGCCTGATATTAAAGAAGAACCATAACTAGAACAGTATATCGATTTGACTGTGAAATAAAAATTATAAAAAGACATTCACAGAAATGTTTGATTTTTAAATGCAAGCTTGTGGTTGATGTATTGGGGTTGTTTAGATCAGAAGCATGTAAAAGGTCTGTTTATCTGTGCTTCAGGATGTTTTCATGTTTGTAAGCATGTTTTTGACGTGTATGCACTATAAATACTTGTGTGTTTATAAACTTTGCATTGCCATTTGAGGCTGACACAATATGTGTGTGTGTGTGTGTGTGTGTGGTTTTGTTGAAGTTGGTAAAACCTGAAATGACCTCCATCATAGGTTATTTTCAATTGGCTGGATTGCGTATATGTGCATGTGTCTGTCGATTTGTGCATTCAATAGATTTGTGTTTTTGTCCGTACACAGTTTTCCCCGTGGATCAGCCCATGCAGCGAGACATCAGTAACAGCAGCAGTGAGGATGAAGAGGAGGAGACGAAGAGCAGTCCTGTGGTGAGAAGACGCAGGGTCCGGAGGGGCACAACAGGCTCAGAGTCTGGAGACCTGCAGGAGACTCACAGGAGACACGAGGAGGTGCTATAAACAACAATTCATCTGATAATTCATCTTAGTGCTGCTTATAATGATTTAGAAAACATCAGACTGTAAATGAACGCAATTCTTCAGGATCTCTTTCTAATATTGATAAATGCATGAAGCATTTTAATGAAATGTATTTCTAAGTGAAATCTATATAACATGTTGCTATTTATTATTAAATGCTTTTTAATCAAAACATCATTTATTCTAACCAGGTTAACTAGGTAGTGGTACAAGTGTTACAGCCATGGTTCATATAATCACATACATGAGTGTAATGACTTAATGACTTTTGTAATACTTCTCTCTGTGTACATCAGGAGATTCAGGCACATATAGACCCTCGTTCTGCAGCTCACAGTCAGGTCAGCGGGACTCTGAACAAATGTATCCTGTTAGCTCTTCTCATCGCCATCAGCATGGGCTTCGGACACTTCTACGGTGAGACATCCACATCTTTCGTCCTTCTGTTTTAAGTGTAATAGATCACCACGGTTAAAGAAAACTACTTAAAGGCATATTCCACTTTCATAAAAAAAATCTGATAATTTACTCACCCCCATGTCATCCAAGATGTCTATGTCCTTCCCTGGTCAGTCGAGAAGAAATGAAGTCCTTTGATATAGTGGACAGTAACAGTTTACAGTTTCAGTGCAGCTTGAAATGATCGTTTCACTAGATAAGACCCTTACGACTTATGGGATCGTTTAGAGCCCTTTGAAGCTGCATTAAAACTGTAATTTTAACTCATTCCCCGCCAGCCTTTTTTTGAAAAGTTGCACGCCAGCATTTTTTGTGATTTTCACAAAAGTTTCACAAAATGCCTTCCCATAAAAGTTTCTTCTAAAAATATATAAACATACAAATCTATCAAATGAAAGAACTGACCCTCTGCTTTCAAACAAACAATAAACAAACAAACCAAACAGGGAAAAACGTTTCATCCTATCTAAATATTTTTTTCACTGCTTATAAACTCTTAAATATGGGTATTTTTCTTAAAACAATACACATTTTTAGCAAAAAGGTGAAATAATTGCATTTTTGTCAAGGAATTTTGTTAGAAATTAGATTCAGAACGATTACCAAAACATACACAGAGTCAAAAATTAGTAAATTTTTTGCTTCCGTTTTTTTATAAATTGGGTAAATGCGGTATTACACATTACCATACAAACTTATCAGGAACACGTTTTCTCATGCAAATGTTTTTATTTCTTAATTGACGAGATAACGTGTCAATGGCGGAGAAAAAGTAAAACTGCATTGAAACTGTAAACTGTATCCTGGAATGTTTTCCTCAAAAAATTAATTTCTTCTCGCCTGAACAAAAAAGACAAAAATCCTGGATGACACGGGGGGTGAGCGAACCATCTGGATTTTTTATAAAAGTGGAAAAATCCTATCGTAGTACAGTGATGTATCACATGATAGTGGAAAACCTGAAAATATCAGGGACTTTTAAAATCCATGATGCACCTTTGGGTACAAATGTTGATCATTGCATGTGATGGTTGTAATCTTTCTAATTTATTGTTAAGTATTATTTGTGGGTTTGCAGACTACAAATTTACATGTGAATGTGCATGTGTGTGTTTCAGGTACGGTACAGATTCAGGAAAGGCAGAGGACTGTGGAGAAGATTCATCCCAGTGAACTGGAAGTGCCGTGTAAGAGAGAGCCGGATGTTGTCAATAAGGTCTGTCGCAGTTTATTCCTGTTTGAAAGAGCATTGAAGAAGAAAGCATTTCAAAAATATCAAACAACATCAGATGGCATCATGAATTAAAGGTGTTCAACATTATGCAGACGTTCAAAAGCATGCTTGAATCTAAAGCAGTTTTCTTGTCAAACATGTCTTGTCTGGTTATCATGCTCTCGCTGATGAAATTTGTGAAAATCTAAAGTAATTTTTTTAATTTGCTTTTCGTTTTAGCCTCTCTATTTAGCTTTTCCGTGACTCTTTGGGTCCTTGCAAATGGTCAAATGAGAAATGCAAATTAGCTATGGCCAGGTGGATGTAACTAGCTCGCTTATTGGCTCTGATTGTACGTCATGCGCAGATTTTATCTTTTTAAATCGCTTTTTGAAATACATTTTGAAATTCCATTATTTAATTAAGAATATGCAATTTAAAATTATGAACTTATTGAGTGTTTTATGTTGTTTTTGTAAATTGTTATATTAATTTGAACTATTTATTAATGGATTAATATTTCATTTCTACATTATTTTTATAATAAAATGTTACATAATGATTTTTTTGTAACTTTGTCTATTTATTTATAGATTAATTAATGAATTTTTGAACGGGTCTGTTAATTGCTATTTTTGTTGTCCAGGTAGTTATTAAATATTGAAGTTCTTTATTGCATTTTGCATGACTCTTGTGGTCCTCCATACAAAACAGTAAAAGTTAGTTGGTGAAATCTTTGGTAGTTTAATGATTAGTTTATTGTTTGTGTATGATGTTTAAAGTTTTTATAAAATACACTGTTTAGGACCAGACATTAGTTACGGTGTAAACCAAACTCTAAACTCTTCTGAATGACATGCACAGATTTTTTTGCTGTGTAGTTTTGCAGCAGCATTGATTTTTATCTCTGTGTTTAGGAAGTGGTTGAGGATCTAAAAGAAGATCTGGAGGAGAAGCAGGAGATGGTGTTGAGTCTCACAAGCATCATGGATAAAATATCTAAAGAAAACCAGCATCTCAGAGCCACACAGGATGACCTACAGGTAGATTATCTGACTTAAAGGGCCAATATTATTCCCATTTTTATGCCCAAGTAAAGGATAATGTACAAGATCACTTTAAAGGGGGTTATTTCATGATAACAACCTGCTGAGTGTACATTATCCCACTTATTACACGGCTATTTACCTCATAAGTGGGTGATTCTCACGAAAACTCGGTTTTAAAAATGTCAAGCATGAAAATGTAAAAATTGCTTAAATTTACTTTTTTTCCCACCAGACATTGAAAAACAAAGTCTTGAGTAAATGGGAACATTAATTTAAAAACTTTTACTTATCATTTAACACTTTTTGTAACATAATTTAAAAAATTTGTTCTAACAAATCTCATTACCGCAACAGTCAGAAAACATCAACACTGACATATTTTCAAAATGACATGACAAACCTGAAAGAACATAATTTGGAGATTCTGCACATGCATTTAAAATCAAAGTAGTATGCTTCTATTAATTAAATGAACATTTAATAAGCATCTGTTGCGGTAATGATAATCAAAATGTCGTGTAAGCATTCTGACAAGACAATATTTCAAATTAACTTTAAAAAAAGGATCTTACCTGGTAGCCATCTTGAAGTAACTGGTCCATGTGCTTGGTCACTCAAAATCAAACTTTATTAAAATTCTGTATGTGTGCTTAAACTGTTCTCAAAAAGTGTTGCGGAGGATGAGAACATCAGGCATGGACACATCATTTTCCTAATTTTTCTTCATTATTATTATACATGACTATTCATTAAATATTTTAGTAGTCTAGCAAAACATCCATTTATTTTTTTTCTTAATATTTTTGTGTTAATTTGATTAAATTACAACATAACGCATGTTCAAACACAGCCGGACACATTGTGGTAATGAGAATTTCAGCAGAAAATGAGATAAAATTTACAATTATAAATTCTTATGTTGAAATCACACATTGTGCAAGCTAGAACACAGTATTGTGTTAATTCTGATGCTTTTTAATGTTACTATATTACACATTTTAAAGCTAAAATCATTAGTGCCATGGTGTTTCAATGGTTTCGTGAGAATCACCCAAGTAATGTAAGGAACATTAAATATTGTTTTGAAATATTTTATTTGCTAATTTTTAACGAATGCATTCTGGCGTAATAATCAAGGACTTTGCTGCTGTAACATGACTGCAGCAGGCGTAGTGATATTATGCACTGCCCGAAAACAGTCCCCTTGGTAACTTTCAATAGCAGGGGACTATTTTCGGGCAGTGTGTAATATCACTACGCCTGCTGCAGTCATGTTACAGCAGCAAACTCTTGATTATTACGCCTGAATGAGAGTATAGTCCTAGCCATATCGGCCTAGAAAATCACAACTTTTATTTTTTCTACAGAAGAGTCAAGTTTTAAATAGGAAAAATATCGAAACTCTTTGATTATTTTTGAGCGCGATGCTAATGGTCTAATCAGATTCAATGGATTATGCTAAGCTATGCTAAAAGTGGTACCACCAGACCTGGAGATCGGCTGAATGGATTCCAAAACGGTAAAAATCAAATGTTTAACTCTAGGGGTGAGCATATGTTCAAAAATATGGAGTGTCCCTTTAAGAAATGGTTTGTGTAAGATGAGCACATGTAACAGCTTAATTTTCTGTATTAAACAGGCCCAACGACAGGATCTGTACGAGAAACTGATGCAAGTCAAGCGTGAAATGGAGTCCCAGCACAAAGACCTGACAACGGAAAACCAGAACCTCAAAATCAGTCTCGATCGAGAGGAGGCATCCTTCTCGGCCCTGCAGGAGGAGCTGAAGTACCTGCGTGCACAGGTGAGAGAACTGGAGGAGAAAGGAGAGGGAACGGATTCAATCCTGTCTGAAAACCAGCGACTGAAGGGTCACCTGCAGGAGGAGAAACAGAAGGTGCGTAGCTTCATGAACCAGAGAGAGGCGCTGATGGCCGAGGCTCAGGTGCTACGCAAAGAACTGGATAAAGAACGAAAGGTTATGGAAAAACTGAAAGAGGAACTTGAAGAAATGAGTCAGAAAGATGATGAGGCGGAGACGGAAAAACTGCAAGCCCGACTCTTGGAGCTGGAGAACAAGCTGAAGTTCGAGCAGCAGCGCTCCGATCTTTGGGAGAGACTTTACGTGGAGTCGAAGGAGGAGAGAGCCAAAGGTGACCGAGATGTGAAGACCAAGATCCCAAAGGATGGGATGATGGGAAAGGTGAAGGAAACGCTTGACGCCGTCAAGAATTCCACCAAAGAGTTTGTGCACCATCATAAAGAGCAGATCAAGAAAGCCAAAGAAGCGGTGAAGGAAAATCTCCGGAAGTTTTCAGATTCTGTAAAATCCACGTTCAGGCACATCAAAGACTCCGCCACCAGAGTCTTCAACCACGAAAAGAGGTCCCAGGAAAGAAAAAATGCCAATACCGAACGTCAAACATTTCGGCAAGAACAAAGCAACACATTTGAAGACGACATTCACTGGCAACCTCAGAAACCTTTACATCGACATCCTCGTAAATCCACCGTGTATACCGATGTCCACACCGATCGCAATACGCGTAAACCCGGCACTCAGAAAGCGCAAAGCACTACGGGTCAGAAAACTCCACCCAAAGGATGTTCTGGTGTATTTGATTGTGCTTATCAAGAGTCTATGAGTTTATTTAATAAGGCAATGGATCCCATCCGCGCCGATGAGTTTGATGAACTTCTACGAAGCTACCTGCAGAAAGAGGTCGGTCATTTCCATCACTGGAGAGAACTAAAAAGCTTCATCGATAATTTCTTTCACAACGGCGTCTTCATCCACGACCAGATGCTGTTCACAGACTTTGTTAGCGGAGTTGAGGATTATCTTGAGGAAATAGATGAATATCACAGTATTGACGATGATGTCTTTGAAGATCTAGATGACTACATCTACAGGCACATATTTGGAGATACATACTTAAAATACTTTGGACCGAGGTGAGCGGTTTTGTGCAATTTTATCTGGGAAATCAGTAGTTGGGAAAATTATAAACACAAACTGCACTGGCAAGCCATTTTAACACATTTGTGAATCACAAAAAAACATTAGGACATAAAAATAGATTTTAAAGGATTAGTCAATTTAAAAAAAAATCCAGATAATTTACTCACCACCACGCCACCCAAAATGTTGATGTCCCTCCCTGTTCAGCTGAGAGGAAGGTGTGTTTTTTGAGGAAGACATTCCGGGATTTTTCTCATTTTGGTGGGCTTTGGTGGACCCCAACACTTGGCGGTTTTAATGCGGTTTAAAATTGCAGTTTTAGAGGACTATAAATGATCTCAAACGAGGCATAAGGGTTTTATCGTGAAACGATTGTCATTTTTGGCAATAAAAAAATGCACTTTTAAACCACGGCTTCTCTTCTTCCTCCGGTCCTTTGATGCGCCAGCGTGACCTCACATAATTGCGTAGTGACGAAAGGTCACGTGTTACATATATGAAACGCACATTTGCGGACCATTTTAAACAATAAGCTGACACAAAGACATTAATTACTATCATTCCACACACAACAACATCCGAACGGTCCTCTTTCAACACACTTGTAAACACTGGGGCGTAGTTTTACATACGTCATCCGTGACCTCTTGACGTGATGACGTATTATGTGAGATCGCGCTGGTGCGCCACACGGCCAGAGGAAGACGAGAAGTTGTGGTTCAAAAGTGAAATCTTTTTATTTTTCTTGCCAAAAATGATGGTCGTTTCGCTAGACAAGACCCCTATGCCTCGTTTGGGATCGTTTAGAGTCTTTTATAACTGCAATTTTAAACTGCATTCTGTTAAGTGTTGGGGTCCATTAAAGTCCATCAAAATGAGAAAAATCCCTGAATGTTCTCCCCAAAAAACATAATTTCTTCTTGACTGAACAAAGAAAGACATCAACATTTTGGATGACATGGTGGTGAGTAAATTATCTGGATTTTTTTTAATTTAAGAAAATGGACTAATCCTTTAAGCATTTACCAAACTTCAAGGAGCATCCTTTAAAAGTGAATTTAAGATTTTTGAGCCTGATTATCAGACAAATGTGCTCATGTTATAGGCCATACAGCAAACAAATATTTTTAAATATAATTTTAAATACATTATTTACCTATATTTTGAAATATGTTTACAAAATGTATTTTTCATCAATATATTATTGACCATTATTAGCATTATTCTGTAAACATAACAGGTTTGAAAAGATAAAAATTTTATATATTTCCAACTGCAAAAATATACTATATAATTTTATAATAAAATCATATAATTTTATATAATTATATATTCAAATTTCAAATTAAGCTTTACTTTCTACAAAATGTATTTAGCATATATTTAAAACATATTTTTGGCCAAAGAAATTGATTTTTTTTTTTGCCGTATGGGAGAAAAGTAAGAACTATTAAAGTTATGTGGATGAATTGAAGCGTGATACGGTAGAAGTTTTACATCTGCTGTTTCACTTGGATATTTATCATCATTAAACACTGCTAATGTGAGTCAAGTGAAAAGAAAGTTTTATTTGATATCGACAACTGCTAACATGACCTGAATTAACATTAGTTTACCTGCTGTAAATGTAGGTTTCTTTACTTATTAGGGCTGCATAATAATATATTAAAATAACAGAAGTATCGCACATGTGGATATAAAAGCGATTCAACATTTCTGTGCCGATAAGGTTTTCGATCGCTTAGAATGACATCTACCGATACCCATAAATAACAATAGTTTCAAATGATTATGTTGTAAAATCCTAGAAGTGCAGAGCGTACAAACTGTAATTTTGTTATCATTGATTAATTATTATTAATGAATTTTCTATTTTTTTACATTTCTAACATTTTTTTTACATAACCATGATAATATTGATAACCGTGGTGATTTTGTTCACTATTACCGTGATGTAAAATTTTAATCTCTAGAAAGTCGCTAAATGTCACTAGATTACATCATTGTGCATTTAGCATATCAGCATTTAGCATTTTCACAAATTACTTTTTAATACAATTGAATGCATAAAAAAAGGTTTTCTCATTTGTATATTTTCTACTTCTATTGTTAGACAACGATACAAGTATGAAACCGTGACTGAGCATGACGTAACCCATTAAAACTACTTCTTAATGTACGTGTTAACCAGCAATCTTACTTCAGGCCACACGTAATACATGCAGATTTTAAGCTATGGGTCATCCAAAAAGTTGCTAGGTGCTTTTTGTAAAAAAAAAGTCGCTAAAAGGGGTCTGGAAAGTCGCTAAATGTAGCGATAAAGTCGTGAGGTTGGCCACACTGGTGAAACGTGTGTTTGTTATATATGTTCAGTTTAAAAAAAAAAATTATGTTCAAATTGATTTTACAAACTTAAAGCATTATCGCAACACTTGGCAAGTTATTGCACATCGCATTGTTCGTCAATATTGTCCAGCCCTAATACTCATGTTATACAAGGTAAAAAATAAAGAGGGTGATGTCGAAGAAGTTTAAAAGATTAATATGCACTGATGAATCATGCATGTTTTGACCCCTAATAGGCTGTTTTTGATGCAAGCTGACTTTTAATCGTTTCATGTTTGTAACAGTGTTTGTTTTTGTCTGTAGGTCTGAGAATCAGTAGCGTCGCATGTTGACAAGCATGAACACGCATGAGGCTTTACGGTAAACCTTAAACAATCTCCTATTTGTAAATTTGCAGTCGACCCTTTGAAAGGCCGGGGTCAAAGGGAAAGACATGGCGTCACTGCCATAGGCAACAGAAGAAACACCAGAAGCCCCGACCCCGTCCGGAGAAAATGAAGAAATGGATACAGTCAGCACGTGATCCCAGCCGACAGTTTGCAGATGTTAAAATAGAGCTGGGGCCGATGCCCTTCGATCCAAAATATTAGAGAATGCATCAAATTGGCAATCGTTTTTGCTGTAGAGAAGCTATAGAAAACTTTAGGTTCATTTTTCTTTCATGTTTTGCACAATGTAAATGTTCTCATGCTGACTTTTTTTTTTTTTAGCTCTTTCTGCACTATAGTGATGGCTGTTTCTAAATCTGAGCATCCAAACTGCACTTTAAAATGTATTATTATTATTTTATAGGAAGAGATATCCCCCCAGTTTTAAGTGTGTCGAAGGAATATTTAAAATATAAAGAAAAATGTACTTTATTTTTTACCAAATTTACTGTTTATTATCCAAAACCTGAATTTGAACACCAAATACATTTAACCAGTAAGATTATACAAGAAAACATATGAGAAAAACTTAAGTTATGATAGGACCAAAAAATAATTCACAGTGAGTTTGACATTCGGGATTATAATGACATGACATACCTATAATACAACATATAGTACAATTAAAAAGTGCTCATTGTTATAAGGATAACAGGGCTTTGGTGTGGTCTCTTGTAATCTATCGGCTGCTACTGTATGTGTCACCACTGTTTTATTTGAAAACGCACATTAAAAGAGGATTTGTTTGTTTGTTTAAATCTGCAATTGTTAGTGAAATCACTTTCGCTCTTTTTTCTTTCCTATGTTGTCATTGGCTAAGTAACATTCCCGTAAGCGTTTGTTTGGAAACTGCTATAAGATGCAAATGTAAATTAACTTCAATGCACTTAACCTCTTAAACTTGCACTTCTTTTCTAGAATAAAACTCTTGCATTGCTTCATAAATGATTGTCCTCAACTGTGAATTTGTGTGTTGCTTTAAAATAAAATAGACAGTGTGAGACAAAATCTAAATGATTTATATACAGTATCTCTAATTTTCCAAACAATAAAATAAAGAGAAAAACTAGTCAGTGCTTATTTCAGGTCCTCTGACGTAAATGAAGATGTTTTCTCCCACTCGACCTTCAGGAAAATGAGTGTGAAATATTTCGGCTTGTTTGGCATATCTGTTTTCCAATAGAAACGTAGAGATCTCCTGAAAGGAGAAGAATCAAGCAAATCAGTCCTTGAACATTGAAGAAATATGACTACTACTGTAACACAAGAATGTTTCATGTTTAACATTTATGTTCACAATGACATGTCATATGAACCACAAATGTCTCATATGAAACAGATTTTTAAATTGTTGTTTTGGGCTTTCTCTGTCACCATCCACTCCCATAATAACCAGAAGCTTAAATTTGTTTAAAGGGGATATTTCAAAAGATGTCAAAAAATCTTTGGTGTTCCCAGAGTATGTATGTGAAGTTTTAGCTTAAAATATCATATAGCGTATTTATTATAGCATATTAAAATTGCCACTTTGTAGGTGTGAGCATAAATGTTTCGTTTTTGGATGTGTCGTTTTAAATGCAAATGAGCTGATCTTTGCACTAAATAGCAGTGCCGTGGTTGGATAGTGCAGATTAAGAGGTGGTATTATCCTTTTCTGACATCACAAGGGGAGCCAAATTTCAATTAGCTATTTTTTCACATGCTTGCAGAATGGTTTACCAAAATTAATTTACTGGGTTGATCTTTTTCATATTTTTAGGTTGATAGAAGCACTGGGGACCAAATTATAGCACTTAAACATAGAAAAAGTCAGATTTTCATGATATGTCCTCTTTAACACTTTTGGGCTCATTCAAAGCTTGAAGAGAAAACCCAAAACAACACTTTCTAAAAAAAAATAAATCTGTGTTTGGGTTCTGAAGAGCAAACAAAGACAGAACTATCCCTTTAACCTTTGAATCCGGAGAAGTCGTCTGTAGTAGAAATACACTTACTGTACAATTAATATTTTAACAATGAAATCCATTCTTCAAAATAGAGATAAATGTGATTTGATTACAGTTTATTGTTAATGTCTGCAAGATTCACCTTCTCTAACGTGTCGAACATCACTAGATGAGTGGGTAACATCTGCTGAGAGGAGAAAGATTTCAACCAGTGCACAGGGTCATCGAAGAACATATCAGCTTCATCCACATAATGTTTGTTTCCAGTCAGATCCGGTGGACACTCCAGAAAACGCAGTTTGAGAGGACAGTGTAGGTGACTGGAAAACACAAACACCAACCAGGAATGTTTTTGGAGGGGTGACTACTACATTCCAATTGTTTTCCATCCATTATAAAAGCTCCTGAACTCCAAATGTTCACATGGTGGCACTATACCAGATGGCAACACCACGATTCCCTCTGATCATCATCACCAGCACCAATGAATGAAATTGTATCTTTGCCAAATGTTTCCGCTAGGGTGGTCAAATGATTAATCGCGATTAATCGCATACAAAATAAACGTTTATATAAATACACAAACATAAAAAAATATATATGAAAAAACATTTACGTGTGTGTTTATATATATTTAGGGATGCATAACAATTAATCACAATTAATCTATAGCAGAATAAAGGTTTTTGTTTACATCATATTTGTGTGTGAACTGTGTATAATAACTTTGTATAGATAAATGCACACACATGCATGTATATATTTAAGAAATGTTTAAATGTGTATATACATTTGTATATTTATGTATCATTTATATTACATATAAATATATAAAATATATATTTTTTCTAGTGCTGGGCAAAGATTAATCGTGAATAATCGCATACAAAATAAAAGTGATTTTTGGCATAATATATGTGCGTGTACTGTGTCTAATTATTATGTATATTTAACGACACACACATTCATATATTCATTTCAGAATTGTTTTACTTATATATACATTTTTTTAAATGTATATTTAATATAGAATATATAAAAATATAAATGAATATATATAAACATGTAAATGTTTCTTAAATACATACGTGAATGTGTGTGTGTTTATTTATACATAATAATTACACACAGCACATACTCATATATTATGCCAAAAATCGCTTTTATTTTGTATGCGATTAATCGTGATTAATCTTTGCCCAGCACTAATTTTTTCTTAAAATTATACATGCATGTGTTCATATTTATATATACATAGTACACACACATAAAATATGCAAACACAAACTTTTATTTTGTATGTGATTAATCGCATGACTTTCTTAATTAGTATTTTTGTCTTGTTAAAATTCTTAAATCAAGATGTATTTACTTGATGAACAAAATGACCTTAAAAAATATTTTTTGTCTAAAAACTAAACTTCTGCCAATGGGGTAAGCAAATGTTCTTGCATTTATCTTCAATTAATTATTTAAGAAAAAGTTAACTTTTTTCAAGATTTTTTTCTTACCCCACTGGAAGATTTTTAGATGTTTTAAGCACAAATTTGCTTAAATTTTGTTTTTTTGTATAAAAATAATTTTTTTTAGGTAATTTTGCTCATCAAGAAATCTTAATTTTTAGATATTTGTACGAAAAACAAGACAAAAATACTTCGTAAGAAAGTCATTTTTTTCAGTTTAGTTTCAGTAGTTTTCGACCTATCTCAGGTTAAACATTACCTGTAGAGGGGTGTGGAGTGACACGGCATTAGGACGAGAACATCAGGTTTTGTCTGAGAGCTGTTAAAGTCACACAGACGCTGTAGGTCACTCATAACATCTAAAGTCCCACGCTGGTGAATCAAACCCGTATATAGTGCAGGAATCAGATTCGACACCAGCAAGACAACAGCGGCAGGTTTCCTCCACGTCTGAAGCTTCGCTAAAGACATGCCTGTTGATAAAAGAGTATACATATTCTCACAATCTACACAAATACCCAAATATTTAGACTACAAAATACTTACCACAAAAAATAACACAGAATGGCAACAGCGGATAAATGAAGCGGAACTCCTTATGTGCGAGCAAACTGCAAAACAATTATTTAAAGGAGAGTAAACAGGACATTAAAAATATATTCTTGATTATTTTGGAAAAAGCAAGTACCACAGTAATGATGCTATAATATGTGTCTTGAACTTTGAAAAACACAGGACATTACGGCGTACCTGTATATCACTGTAGTCCATATGATGGTTATCAGGAGGATTCTGTGTTTTTTGGTACTCAGTGAGCATCCGTGTATGAAGAAAGGCAGATGAGGACCGATCACAACCAGCAGACCCTGACTGACGTACCAATGCCACGGATGAGTACCATAAACTTCTGCTACGTTCTGCAGTACATTCAACTTTAGGAAATTCCACTGAACGAAAGTCCACTGGAGAAAGAGAGAAACATCACAATGTGTTTATGAGATAACAAGTTTGTTAACTGCTATTACTATGAATGGGAAGAAATGCGATGCTCAATATGCCCGTTCTGGTTACGAAAGACAGCTTTTTAGTTAAAAGAACCAATCATCAATCGATAAAGACTGACAATTCTCTAGGCAGGGTTCCCCCACCTTAGTTAACTTCAAATTCAAGGACCTTTCAAGGACTTTCCAGGTCCAATACCCTCAAATTCAAGCACTAAATGTGGGGACACATTTTAAGCGAGAGCAAGGTTACATTGTGTTACCTTTTAAGATACATTGTTACAGTTCCCTTTCAAGGGAACTCGCACTGTGTCACTGCGGTGACACTTTGGGGACGCCTCCAGGGGTAAGTGTGTCTGAATGTGAATATCAAATTCAATCAATGGTGAGGCTTAACGACAAAGACAGGGAGAGGCGGGAGCCAGGAAGTATATCGCTATCTGAAATATTGCCAAAGACGGCGTTACAGGAACGCAGGAAGTATGGCAAGGGAGACTCAGCGTCTCGTTCCCTTCTCAGGGAACAACAGTTACATACGTAACCCGAGACATTTTCATGTGTCAAACACAATTATGCAAAAAAGCATTTTGGTATGAATCAACATTCGCATACAGAAGATATAAGCATTTAAAGCGAATAGTTTAGCATGTGTCCTTAAAAGGCTAGATATTTTATGATATTATCCTACACTAAACAGGGAATAATATGGATTTTTTTCCAGAAAACTTCTTGCATAAAATAGATTCAAGCACTTTTAATGACCTGTATTTATGTATGTATATTTTCAAAAACTTCCCAGGGCCTTGAATTATTTCCCCCAGTTTCACAAACTTTCAAGGATTTCAAGGACCCATGTAAACCCTGTCTGAGGGGCTTGAGTCTTGTTAGGTGTAACTAAAAAGGTGTTTTAGGGCAATTTCAGCTTAAAGGGATAGTTTACCCAACAATGAAAAGGATGTCATCATTTACTCACCCTCAAGTTGTTACAAACCTGTATAAATTTATTTGATTTGCTGTGAGATATTTGAAGAGTTTCGTTGCAAAACGAGATAACCACCATTTTTTTTAATTGTTCAGAAATCTTGTTTTTTGGTTGTGCATTCCAATTAATTTCAATTCAACTGCAGTTGGTTTTAACTTAAGAAATACAGCTAAGTAGCACCATAAAACAAAATAATAACATGATAACATAATAATAAATATGTTGTGACAAAAATGTTAAAAAATGGATTTATCTCGTTTTGCAACGAAACTCTTCATTTGTAATCAAGCAGGAAACAAGAGCAAAAAATTATTTTCAAGAAATTTTTTTTATATTTTTGTCTTGTTTTTAGTAAAAATATCTAAAAATTCTTAAATTAAGATGGTTTTTCTTGATGAGCAAAACGACACAAGAAAATAAGTCTAGTTTTTAGACCAAAAATATCAAATTTAAGTGATTTTGTGCATAAAACAAGCAAAAAAATCTGCCAAAGGGGTAAGCCATTTTTTCTGAAATTTTTCTTGAATTTAGTGTTTAAGAAAAATGTTCAAGATTTTTTTGCTTACCCCATTAGCAGATTTTTTTTATCGTTTTATGCACAAAATCACTTAAATTTGATATTTTAAGTCTAAAAACTAGACTTATTTTCTTGGGTCTTTTTGCTTATCAAGAAAAAGCATCTTAATTTAAGAATTTTTAGATATGTTTACTGAAAACAAGACAAAAACACTAAGAAAGTGCATTATTGGGTGAACTATCCCTTTAAGACATAAAAGTAATGGTACGGTTGATGTCAGGTTTAATTGTTGATTGGAAATAAGTTGTTTAATTGTGATTTTAGAGATATCTGTCTTTCCCCATTCAAGTAGATCAGACTTTAGTCTTGAATGACTGAAATGCAAACATGGTCGCCTAGTGGCACGACTTCCCTAAAGGAATTTTGGATATATAGTAGACTACATTATACACTTCAGTAAAGACAACACTTCCTGTGAATTCATGTTTTAAATGAGAGAAGGAAGAGCTATTTCTCGAAACCTTCAAGAACATTTGGGTTACTCATCATCATCACCTCAAAAAAATTTATATAATAAGAAAGTGTTTAAATAAGAAATACCTTTCCATAGAAGAAAGAGTCAATCAAAGTAGAGATCCCCAATGTAAAGGCCCTGCAAAGTTACAGAAACATTCATAAACACAAAAAAACCCATGTCACATCCTCTTGAATAATATCACAAATGCAGTAATGTGAAGATTTACGCGATGGGTAGGCACTGCAGTGCGATAAATTTCAGTTTGTTCTGTTCCCAACACAGATGACAGAACAGCAGAGGAATCCATACGATCAGAGCCGTGGGCCGGACAACAACAGCCAGCGACACCAGAGATAAATACTTCCAGCTATTGAGAAGAAAGCAGAAACAGCCAGCGGTGAGAAACATTTACAGATCACAGCACTTCTGTGTAGCCCAGACACTGAATTATCAACCTGCTGTGCATTTTGGAGCCTGGTAAAGGGTAAAAGCAAAGAGCCAGCGTGGTCAGAACCGTTTCCATGGTGTTGGTCAGAGTCCGAGTACAGCAGAACCAAGTAAACCATGAACACAGCTGACAAAAAAACTTAAAAGAGAAACCAACACAACACAAAGTAAGAGTGTGTTTTTAATAAATATCATACGTTTAAGCTACTGTATCATTTGTTAATGTTAATGTTAACAGACAGACTCTGGGTTACAGCACTGTCTTACTGTCCATTTGGCGACATCAGGAGTGTCCCACTGCAGAATCAGACGGTACAGTGTAACATCGGCACACGCCGACAGCAATGCTTGGAAAACACGAGGCACGAACACCTGCTCAGACAGGGACCAAGAAGGGAAGCGACAGATCACCTACAGTCAATTCTATTTAATGTAACTTGTTTTTATTACATTTAAGTATTTGGCATATGAGATCCCATTGTGCCCTCAAGTTTGGCAAGAATCAGAAGAAACAATGACTTTGGACACCAGTATGATTCTATGCTTTAGAATGTAGTGAAAATTTTTTAGTAAAGAAAAGGATTTTTTTTCCCAAGACAAACACTGTGATAAAGCATAGATGCTTGAAAAATGTAACTAAAATACTTAAGTATTATACACCTCTGCCTGCAATTATATATCACTTGTATGATATAAATAGCCTTCAAAATTGGTTGCAGATGGCAGCTAATTTGTAAGCCTTAAATAACGTTCATACTGATATTGTAATGTAAGTCTTACCAAGAGTTGAACTGTGTCGTAATTGATCAGATGCAGGAATTTATACATCAGAGCAAACACAAGAGGATAAGAGTATCCGCGGATCCCCGTCTTCCATTCCCAAGTCTCATAGCCATAAGTAACAGACCAGTTAAAGAGTTCATTCTCAGATTTATACAGTGAATGTGTTTTTAAAAATAAATGACATTCAAACAATTTATATAAAGCAGAATTTGCAAGAAACAGCATAAACAAGGATATTTGAAGACCATTCGATGGGAAATCTCAAGGGACTGCCAGTACTCATCTGGTACAAAGCTGGTCTGGACCAAAAGACAGTTGAGTAAGCGAAACCCAACCGTGAAAACTATGATACCGACTCCAACACATCCTGCAGAAATCATAGGGATTGTCAATGTCTTAGATAATAATATAATAATTATTTAGGGCTGCAATCAACCATTATTTTCATTATCGATTAATCTGACGATTATTTTGCGATTAATCGACTACTGGTAATCGGATATAAACCTAAATATCTAATCAATTAGACTTTCCTCTTATTATAGCTTAATAAAACCCTAAAGTACGGCAGCATTTGCATCACATGTAGAAGTGAACTTCTAAAAGTGCAAAGGCCACACATTAAGTTTTACTAATATAGTAAATATTAATATAGTGATATTTTAAGTTTAAATTAAAAAAAGCTTCTGCAGCTTTTAAATAGTGAAACATCTTGGTGCAGGAGCATGTGATGTCACAGATCAACTAATTGATAATGAAATGTGCAGCCCTAGTTATTTCAAAGTTAGTTAAAACAGTGATTTTTCTTTCCAACTAATATATATATATATATATATATATATATATATATATATATATATATATATATATATATATATATATATTCTTTAACTTTTGTTATTATTATATTATTATATTATATATTAGTGTATTTGTATGTGTACTGTCAAAAAAAAAACAATTTATGTGTTTAAGCATAATAAATCTTTTCACATTCAGATTCTAATAGGGTGAATTTCATAAGTTTGCATTGCAAACACTTTCAGTAAAGTTTTACTTTCTAAATGTAATGTATTACAGCACAGCACACCAAACTGAACTCTTTATTGTGTAACTACTACAAACAGCTAGTTTGTGTCACTTTGTGTATTTAAAGGGTTTTGTGTTGTTATAATCTATTGGAGTGTGTTGAGTATCTGACCGTGTGTGTTTGCTTGGATGTCATCTGTGCTGTACAGAACTGAGCTCCTCTTCCTCAGCTTTACTTTCTCACATGAGGAAGATCTGCTCTGTTTGAAGCGCTCGCGAATCTTCTCCATCTCTCCATACGAAGCTCACAACCGTTTCAATGTGCAGCATTTTCATGCAGATTGTTTAAATCCATTTCCGAGCGTATTTATAGAGATGTTTGCACTTTCAACGTAAAAACTACATCAACTTCCGGGTTTGGGTCGTGACGTCACGAGTACAAATTAAAAGTAACACTTTTTATATAAATATTGATGCACTGTTCGTGTTGTCTGTTTCACATTTATTCATTTTGTGATTTATAATAATAAGTACAGATGTCGCTTTATAGAATATGTGGAAATAAACTGTAAACGCGTAATGTGCGCCTGTTTTGGTCTAAGTGAGTTGCCGTAGTTGATCGTTCGTCCTTGCCTCCATGTGGATTGACAGCATAAAAACAGCTGTCACATAAAGGATTTATTAAAATTACTTGTGAAAATATCAGGGTGAGTATGCAAATTAAACTTTAATAATGTGTTAGCAGCCCCCAAAAAGCTTATTGATAAATCTCGAATTGAAAACACCGCCTAACACACACAGTACATAACAAGTATACAACATCTCTATTATACTTTGCACACAATTCAATACACAATGCTTTAGATTGTTTGTTTAATCTCATGAACTTCATTGATGACTCTTTTACAGGCGTTCAAGTTGGATGTTTTGTTTTACTCTAATGGGTTGTGTCAGAAGATAAGATCATGTTCAGAAGAATTCCTTTTCATCAGATCGCGTTTGCGACCCTCGTCGGGGTGGTGGGAGGTGTCTACGTGTACAAACCTATGTTTGAGCTCAAAAAGCCTCCAACTGAACCAGTTCAAGACCTCAAACCCGAACCAGACGAACAGAAACCGGAAACTACCACACAAGACCACACGGCATGAGCAACCAAACCAGAGACTGTTAACACATAGCGTGAGAAACATGTGTCCAAAGTTGAATGGTAGTTATTTACAAATTGCCGTATTGCAAATAATAAAATATGATTCTAGTCTGCTATGAGTGCCAAAACAAGTTGTGTGCGTGTATTATGTATTTTAATTCTATAAATCCCCTTTTTTATAAATGTGTATATATATACATATATTTATATAGAGAATATTCCTCCCAAGGAACTCATCTCTTATCTAAGCACTTTAAAATCCAAGTACAAATACAAAAAGTGTAAATAAACATTGGGAGGAGACCGTGATATAGATTTGTTATGCAGATTTATACATTAATAATCACTAAAACTGGACTTCAAGTGACGGTTTCCCGGACAGGGTTATAGTCCCAGACTAAAATGCATGTTTGAAAATAATGCCATTATTTTGTCTCAAGATGCACACCAATATTGTTTTTGTAAGTTATTTTGTAAAAAAAATAAACAAAATGCGTCCTAATAACAGTCTACCGTTGCTATATCAATAAGCTCCACGCGATGGCGCTACAAACACACTGAAAACCTATTTGAGTATTAAAAACCTATAACTAATCTATACAACTTTTTACATTATTTTAAACTACTCATACAAGTTATTCTTACTAATGCACAAAACGCCGCAGTTATCAAACCCCATCATTTAATATTCAACATGTACAGAAGGAGAAATGCGAAATATTTATTAGGTGCAAGTTAATAAATATTAGCAATGCAGCGTGACGATTGCCGAAAAGTCCGAACTGATTGGTTTACAGATTTGACAGTAGGATTCATAATAATAATAATTTCGTTACTTTGAGATTACGATAACGTCCCACGACTTCATTAATATTCATCAGCTATGCCTTGCCCATAGTAGGATTGGCAGTTCTGCACGGGAAGTGTAGCGTCACAGCATAGCCGCTCGTGCACTCGCTAGCGTTCTTGTGGGTGTGGGAGCAACTTTAGGAAGCAAAGTATCCGCAAAGTCTCGCCTGTTTTAATATTTTACACAAAGCGTTCAACATTCAGCACAGCTAAAGAGACGTTCAGCTAACTTTTCTGGTAAGTTTATTGATTATGTGTTTAAAACTTATCGGAAGATGCTGTGATAACAGTTACGTAGTCGTAGACGATGTCTGATCTCACGGTTTGATAAACACACTTATGGACAGTTAGATGTTCAATTTTACATCGTACATTTAGTACTTGTGACGGTACTTATACTGTATCTTTTTTTAGCATGCTTATGGATTTATTTCCGATATATCGTGCAAATATGACATATGTGTTGTCTTGTCAGACATTAGTTTATGAGTAGAGGACGGTATGTGTACTACTGTGTAGTGAGACTTTCATGACCAGCTGTTAACGTTAGTTCAGGTGTATTCACGAACACGTGGCTTTTACCTAAATCAGATTTTACCATCTTTATAACTCCATTAATGTCTGACAAATGATCCAAGTGCTGATACCAGAAAAGTGTGTTTAGATAAAGATCTGGGATTGTTACTTTAAATGGGAAACTGCACAGTTTCACTCCCGTATCAGGTTACACATCAGGAATGTCAAGCTTTGATCGCTTTTCCTTTTGAATGATGAAATATCCATTAGTTCCTGATATCTAAAGCATATGGTTGATATTAATTGTTATCAGGGACAGTAGTGTTGTAGTTCTCAAGACCACTTTTTAAAGGTCTTGGTCTCGTCTTGGAATCGACCGCATTTTTACTCTGTCTCGTCTCGGTCTCAGACAAAGAGGACTCGGAATTTTATTTCAAGACCACAACTGATGGCACACTACAAAAAAAATTATTTTCAAGAAAAAAAAATGTCTTGAGTATTTTTGTCTTGTTTTCAGTAAAAATATCTAAAACTTCTTAAATTAAGATGCTTTTTCTTGATGAAAAAACGACCCAAGAAAATAAGTTTAGTTTTTAGAGCAAAAATATAAATTTTAAGTGATTTTGTGCATAAAACAAGCAAAAAAATCTGCCAATGGGGTAAGCAAATTTTTCTTGAATTTAGTGTTTAAGACAAAGGTTCAAGATTTTTTTTCTTACCCCATTGGCAGATTTTTTGCTTGTTTTATTCACAAAATCACTTAAATTTGAAATTTTTGGTCTAAAAACTAGACTTTTTTTCTTGGGTAGTTTTGCTCATCAAGAAAAAGCATCTTAATTTAAGAATTTTTAGATATTTTTTTACTGAAAACAAGACAAAAATACTAAAAACATTTTTTCTTAAATAATTTTTTGCCGTGCACATCACAAATTTATTTTTTATCATTCATGTTATGCAGTTTATTCAGGTTTGGCATGTGATGTTGGCATTTATTAAGCATTATTTAAGTTTCTCCCAATGACAATTTTTCTAGTTTTATAACTAAAAACACATGCATTGTGTTAAGTGGATGGCAAGCCATGGAAAGACAGTTTAGATTAAATGGTTAATGCAGTGACTTGCAATGGTCTCGGTCTCGACCCTTTAAAGTCTTGGTCTTGTCTTGGTCTTGGTCATGACTTGGTCTCGGTTTAGGTGATCTTGACTTGACTACACTAAGGGACAGCTTAATTATATAAATTTGAGAGATTGAGCTGCTATCAATTTGCTATTATAGTAATATGTGGAAAAATGAAAGTGACCCTAACACTTATGAATGGTAGTAAGCTATTTAATGTTACATAAGATGGTTGGTTAGAAAAAATAATATTACAGCTTCATTTGTACTTGCATAGTAAGCTACATAATGATGTATTAGATACTAACCTACTACATTATACATATCATTATACTCATAATGAGATGAGTGTCACAGTTGCATGCATTCTTTTATCTTTTGCATTTCTCATCTTTCCCCTTTTCTAAACTGAGCAGTGGGCACATGGTAGCTTAAACCTATTTTTCTTCAGTAGTTCAGTTTGTGTTGCTGTACATCTCCCGTTCACCCTCCCTAAATGGTGTCACCATTGGAGGCTGTGACTTGATGCAAACTAACCCTCCTTCTCGTACTTTTGAGTGACAGCTCTTCTCTTGACAAACACTCCAAAGTCCCAACCAGATTATTGATTGCAAGGTGACAACAATATGATTTGACACAAGGTTCAATCCGATTAGGCATTCCGCTTTCCTCGCCGTCCCAGAGAGCACGGCCCGTGGTTCCTTAGCTGCGAAAGACGCCCTGGGAGCGCGCTTTGAAAGGAAGAAACGCCTTGACCCGCGCTTAACACGTGTTTTTAGACGTGACATGTAAATGGCCACGGGATGCTGGAATGTATATCGAAAATATCGGAAATGTGTTTATAAACCATTAAAATTTTTCTGATGTTGAATAATTGTCCAGCCCTAGGACAACAGTTTAGATGCCTTAAGGAATAGTTCATCCAAAAAGGAAAAGACTTCAAAAAAGTATAAATGATGACAGGAATTGTTCCTCACATACATTTTTGTGACAGCTTCAATCCCCATTGGCTTTCATAACATCAAAGTCATTTGCATTTCATAAAACATCTCTGTTTGTGTTTCACGCAGAAAAGAAAGCATTAGAGGATTTAGTTTTTAGTGAGCTTGCACTTAAACCATTTTAGAAAGCAGCCTGTGCTCATGATGAGAACTTTCCTGAGAGCTCAAATAAACTTTAAACTGGTTTATCCTTTTTCCTATGCTAAGGAAAGCAGGCCAAGCGAATATAAGCCGAGACTGTGTGTGTTTGTGTTAAGCAGGGCTCTTGGCTGTGTTGGGAATCGATGGTCACATGATGAGATGCCAAGAGCACATGAGAACCAGCTGATGGTTATTAGATGAACTTAATGTTTTAGTCAAAACATCAAACTTTAATCTGACACCCAAAAATATACTGTACAGTATATGAACCGTGTGTATGTGTTTACACTTACATTCATCTACATAACTGTTTTGTCCAATGACCAATCTTATGTATGTGATAAATGTGTTTAAGTGTGTGATTTAATTTCTAACCACTCCAGCAGTCGGGATGAAATCTTGTGCTATTATTGGTCATACTCTGTGTTAGTAACTGGAACAAAGTGTTTGGTCATTAAGTAAATGTTTGGCACGTAACCCCGTCCCACACAGTTTGTGCTACAGATATGATTAGGGTGTTAATACAGATTTCACGTGGTCTTAGTTCAATTTCATTCCAACTCTTTTTAATAAAGCTCACTGATGTTGGTGGGGTAAACAAGTTTTGCACAGGCTAACATCTCTCTCATTTTCTTGATATTAAGTGTACAAATCAATAGTTTAAAATCATGTACTTATTAATGTGATAAATAAAGTCCTAAATGTAGATTCTGGAGGAGCCTAAACATTCAGACCTGTCAATCATTGCTAAGAGCTTAGTGTTTCCCACACATTGATTTTACTTGGGCGGGCCATGATTTTACTTGGGCGGGCCACCTTGGTATATTTACAACCGCCCAAGTATATCTGGCATCAAATGTAGTTTTTTTTTTGTTCTTCCGTGATAATGACATTATGCATGCAAGCACGTCGTGTTTCTCCCGATGAGTTCGGTCTGCGTTTGCGGGTCTATATTTTAAATGGTCAGTCGAGTCCGGGTCGGTCCCAGTTTAATTACTAAGGTTCCCGGATCTGGTTAACATTCTGTGTAAAACCAAGTCAATCGGAGAATGGCCGTGATCATTTATAAAGTCAGCACTAACGCGCTAAAGCTCGTGCAGTTTCAAGCGTGCCTTCAGTTTCTAACCCCTCGTTCAGACAGCCAGCGACGTTATCGCTGTGTGTCGCTTGTCTCTTTCAATGAGGCGTTTCTAAATCTGCTTGTCATAAACAAATGAGTACCATCCATGCCAGTAACTGATGAGAGAAGGATGACGTGAACTCCACTGCTTTGTTCTCATTGGTAGTCGCTCCCGAAATTCGCTCATCATTTGCATAAAGTTAATCTTCTCTTAACACCCCATTCAGACAGCGACCAGCAGTAGCAAAGCATTTCAATAGAAGCTCTGCGACTTCCGGCGACATGAGCGAAAGTGACCTTTGGCAACTGTATGGGTGTGTCCAGGGATGCAAGAAAGTTAAGAAAAGTTTAACTTGATGCAAATGATAAGCGAATTTCTGGAGCGACTACCAATGGGAGCGAAGCAGTGGAGTTCACATCATCCTTCTCTCGTCAGTTAATGGAGTGGACGGTACTCATTTGTTTATGACCAGTAGAAACGCCTCATTGAAAGAGACGGGCGACACACAGCGATAACGTCGCTGTAACTTTCTCATATTGCTCGACACGCCCATACCGACGCCAACGGTCACTTCCGCTCGTGTCGCCAAGCTTCTATTGAAATGAATGAGATTGCGTTGCTCTGCTGCTGCTGGTCGCTTTTTGTCTTTATGGCGATAACAACTGCTGCTTGTTTTAAAAGTCATGGCCGCGTGTTGCACTTTCTTTCTCCCACTTTTTTATAATATTATTTTTAATGAACCACCCTTATATACCAAAAAAAAAGATTGCTCCAAGAGCAAGGAGATGGTAGCAAAAAAGCAATGCTAATGTCAAGCCCACTGAACGAGCAAAGCTTAAGCTGACTCAAGATATAAAAAACGCAAAGCTGTAATGTAAAGTCACCCATCACCGGGACAGAGTGGATTAAACTCTTTTAATCTGCAAGAGATGAATAGAAAGAGGTGCACTTTTATTGCTTCTGCTTTATCTAATAGTAAGCGAAGAAAACATAAACCATTATAACACCGGTCACATTTATAATCTATAGACCTGCACTGTCTATCATTAATATATACTATACATATTATTGTATTCAGAGTTTGATAAAAGAGGTCATCTTGTAACTACAGAAGAGTCGAGTTTTAAATAAGAAAAATATCTAAACTCTTTGGTTATTTTTTAGGCGCGATGCTAATGGTCTAATACGATTCAATGGATTATGCTAAGCTATGCTAAAAGTGGTACCACCAAACCCGGAGATCTACTGAATGGATTCCAAAATGGTACAAATCAAATATTTAGTCTAGGGGAGATGAAAAATGAGAATATTTTCAAAAAAAGTGGAGTGTTCCTTTAAGTCCATGTTTTCATAGATCCATGTAAACGCGGATGTTTTTAACTTTTTCAGGAAATTTTTTCATTGTCGTGTTAACATAGCCTTAGATTGTGTTTCACCAGAATGTGTCAAAGCCTAAAAAAATATACAGCACATTTGATGTAGCAGATCAGAGTTCATGAGTTTAGTTTGTCTTTCACACATAGAGGCCGATAAGAGAGAGGTGGACGACATCATTAAAGGCAAAAAGTTGACTTTGGTGTGAAAGTGCTTGTAGCTTCATGGACCTGCATATCTCCAGCCCTCTCGGTTAACATTGGCGTGCCGCCCAGGGTGGTGCTCTGCTGGGAATGTTTGATAAAGCCTTTTCTTTTTTTCTCCCTTTTCCCTTTGCTTTATACAGAATCCAGACCCTCATCATGGGTTCACACAACTGTTTTGGTTAGACAGGAAGCACCACTTGGGTATTTTGGTATGCTAAAGCCCATTGTGGTGTGTTGATCACTGGTTTGTTATTTCACTAAAGGGAAATGTAGATGTTGCTTAAGGTCACATCCACATGAAGCCAGAGCTTTCCCTATCCAACCTTTATTTCTCATTCAAAAAAAGTCAGTAAACACGGCATCGTCTCAAGAAATATCTGCGTACACACAAAACCACTAAAACCGATAATGCCAGACCAGTATGTTGCGCTGTAATTTTGCCACATGATATGGTACAAAACTTTTACGTATACAGATAAACGCGTCTCTGTGTGGACGGGCTCTTAGATGCTCAGTGGTTCATGTAGTTCAGGAGATTGTTGTCTATTCAGAATGTCAAATGATCATCACAGACATGTCAGATGATGTAGTCGAACGCTGAACTCTGAACGGATATTAAAGGGTTTGTGTGTTCACGTATATGTAGCACATAGATAAAGAACATTATACTTAAAAAATGCTTTGTTTTCCGAGAGGAAAATCTCTTTTATAGCCATCTAAATGTTCCTGTAGCTCTAGTAAACATCATTATGTGAAACAAGAAAGAAAACAAAACAAACAGGAATGTTGCATTGAAGATTTGGGTTCCTTAGCGATTCTGCAAAAGGGTGATTCTCACAAAATCCAGACTTAGAAAGTGTCCAGCATCAGATTTTTTTAAAAAGCCCTTGAAGCCAATTTTTGTTTTGCACGTATAAGATTAAGGTCTGAACTAACTATAACCATTATTTTTAGAGGATTTAAAAAATATTTCCTATAGAATTATTTAAATTTTTTAGATTATCATTATTAAGGATGCACCGATATGGATTTTTGGCCGATACCGATAACCGATAAATCTTTAAATTTGGTAGCCGATAACCGATATCTATAGGCGATAAATATTCATATTATTTTCATAATGAAAAACTCTCAGACTGCAGACATCTTGTCTTTGCGCTAGACTAGCATACTCTTCTTAAGCCCGCAACATGTGTTATCTTCGTGCTATGTCACAGAAAGCACCAATCAAAACACCACATGGCCAGCAATGAGCAAGTGAAGTGGTTCAACAAACCAAAATAATCCATCATTTATCGGCCTAATTTTGCTATCAGACCGATAACCGATAATATTAAAAATAAGCAGTTATCGGCCGATAACGATATGTCGGCCGATATATCGTGCATCCCTAATCATTATAAAAAAAATTATCATTACCGCAACATGATATTACATTAAATATATGCATTTACAAACTCGTGTTTCTGTAATGAGAACTAAAAAGTTGTCTAGGTACTAAGACAATCAAAATTTAAACTTTTATCTAATGAGAAAAAATAAGAACTGCTTACCTGGTAGCCATCTTGAGTGTCACAGTCAATTATGTCCCTTCCAACAATTTGTTTTTAAATGTTTTTTTGAGGGCTTAAACATTGATTGAAAATTGTTGTGGAGGATGAGAAAATTGGTCTTGGACACATTTATATTCTTTATTATTGTCTCTACATTTACCAATGATCACCAAATACCACATGTTTCTTTACTGTAATGTTTATAGTATAACATGCACTGAAGCTTTTTATTTTTTAGATTTTTTATAATAAATATTTCCATGTCAAAGAACCCAAATCCAGTCATGGACACGTTGCGGTAATGAAAATGTTCCCCTTAAATATGGAAAAAACAACAAAATTGGTTTGTATGATGTCATTTGAAATCATGTGCAAAATAGTACATGAAGAGATGTTTGTAACTATATCCTTCTTATTTTGATTCTCTTACTTTGCATTTAGTTTCATGACACCTCATAAGTCTAATTTCGTGAGAATCACCCAAAAGTCTTATTTTCAGCAGAATTAACCTCGTAAGAGCCCAATTTAAGTGCTGTGTAACTAAAAAGATCAACTTTCTCTTAAAACCTGCTTTGCATCATGCAGAAGTTAAGCTATTGCACTATTCTGTGTTGTGCAAACAACAAACGTAACTTTTCTGATGATGTGTAAGTGATGTCCGGTGATGTAAAGCTACTGTCACTCATGTCCTCACGTTCAGGTGTCCTAGCAGAAATGTTATGTAAATGCAACAGAGTTGAGGTTTTGTCTGAGCAAAATCAAATGACTGATAGCACGCACGTTAAAGATGCAGTTTTACTAAACGTTTCCTCCGACATGATTTATCTTGCTGATTTGATCTGATGCTGATTTTTGAGCTAAATAGACACTGGTAAACTGCAGTCAGTGTGGTAAGACTGTTAAAGGGATAGTCATTTACATTTATGCATTTGACAGACATTTTTATCTAAAGCGACTTACAGTGCATTCAAGCTTTACATTTTATCAGTACTTACGTGTGTTTCCTGGGGTTTGGACCCATGACATTGCCGCTGCTAACACAATGCTCTACCATCTGAGCTACAGGAACACCCAAAATTAAAACCTTGTCATCATTTACCCACCCTAAAGTTGTTACAAAGTCAAACCTGTATTGTGCTGAAAACAAAGAAAGATATTTTGAAGGAATGTTTGTAACCAAACAGTTATGGTATAAAGTATTTTTTGTCCTGTTATGGAAGTCAATGGTGCTCCTGCTTCCTACTTGATTCAAATGTCAAGTATATATTTACAGGTTTTTGTAACAACTTGAAGAATTAAATGGATTCATTTTGTTTGTTGGGTTAATGTTAAGGGGTCATTTCTTTGTCAGTGCTTTGTTAAAAATACATTTCAGCAACTGATTTTTAACACTATGTTTTTTGTAAAACAGCAGGTGTAAAGGATCATTCGCACTTTAACGATAACCATAAAAAATTTTTCCCGATTAATCGTTTTTTTTTACATGGTTGATTCAAAATCGATTATCAAAGGCCACAAATTTCCCCATATTTATTTCCGCAAACATCGAATGTAAGATTAAGCACGTAATATTAAAGTATCGATAAATTATTTTCGAATCGTAATTGCATCGAATAAACATCTGATGCATTGGCAAATATCGCACCGCTGGTGTGTTAATCGGCAACGCACCGTATCGCAATGAACTGTGCGATTTATATCCTAATTAACGTCCACACCACCTGACCAAAACACTAACTTAATTCTCTTACATGCCGCAGTACTCTCAGAAATCATTTTCTTTTAAAAGCATTAACTAATAAAAACGTATGCAATTGTTTACATGTCATTAATGTTAAAGGGGTCATTTCTTTTTCAGTGTCTTGTTAAAAACACATTTCAGCAACTGATTTTTAACACCATGATTTTTGTAAAACAGCAGGTGTAAAGGATCATTCTCACTTTAACGATAACCATAACAAAAAACGATTTTTTTTTCTTACATGGTTGATTCAAAATCGATTCTCAAAGGCCACAAATTAGGGATGCACCGAAATGAAAATTCTTGGCCTAAACCGAAAACCGGAAAAAAGCAAACCAAGGCCGAAAAACCGAAACCGAAACACCGAAATAAATTATTATACCAATTATTATTACAATTGCATTTATGGCTATCACTGTGTACTAACTAGGGGTGTGTGACGGAAAAAAACTCACAGTTCGGATCACATTACAGTTTTTGAGGCACAGATCAGATTATTTTTCGGATCAGCAAAAAGCAGGTGGGAAAAATCTAATAAACAATAAAGAAATTGCAAACATTTATAAAAGAAAACAAAGTTGTACATTAATAAGGTCTGAAATTAGCATTAGGTACAGAAATCAAATTAAATTAATCATAATACAATAACTTAAATATATTATTATTTTTAGAGCTATTTGTATCTTTGTCATGGGTTGTTTGATTAACATTAATGACACAGACTTAAGTAGGTTAATCTGACTGTAATCTATACATACACTTAAAACATAAACAAATGTTTTTATTAGAAAAAGAATACTGTGGAGATCATTTTGTTTATATGTGCCCTGTCAATAACAGAGAGATTTTATGTTTGCTTGTTTGGTTTTTTTTACGCGTCTTTCTCGTATGTGCACTATTAAGGGCACTTAAACGCGCGCAGAGAAGGAGGGTGAATCTCAAACAGCGCAACAGTCGCTCCATATAAAAACGTTATGTTGTGTTTCATTGCTTTATTCGCCAAATGTATGTTAATTGATTACAGTATTAGACACATGAACGCGACTCTCTCTAAAGTTTACACCTTTATTTTGACACTCATCCTTGACGTAATGTCCATCTACGCATTTCCGGCAAAGTGCGCATTTTCATTTATTTTTGTGTGCTAGTCTCAGCAACAGCAAGTGAATGCAATGATGCAAAACAAAGCGGTTGTAGCAGCGAAAACATAGTAAAAGAGGCAGAAGTGACTGCTATTGGACGAAAAGACGTTCATGTTAGACATTTTGTTTGCATTCGTGAGTTTTTAAAAATGTAACTGCATAACTAAGCATGTAATATTAAAGTATAGATAAATTATTTGAATCGTAGAAGAAACATCCATTGCATCGGCGAATATTGCACTGCTGGCGAGATAATCGGCAACACACCGAATCGCAATTAACTGTCCGATTTATACCCCTAATTAACATCCATACCACCGGACGAAAATGATAACTTGATTCTCTCACATGCCGCAGTACTCGCACAAATCATTTACTTTTAATGGCATTAGCTAATATAGATTTCATTTGATAAAAACTTTCGCAATTGTTTACATGTCATTGAACGTGTAAATATGCATTTACACAGTGCAGTGTTTCCCACAGGATTTTGAGAGACTGTGGTGGTGATGACGTCACCCGCTAATTAGCATATATGTGACGTCATCATGTCGTGTTTGCGTTTGATCTAGTGTTGGCACTTGAAATATGTTTCACTTCTACTCTTTGATCTGTATCTGCATTTGATCTGTATTATATATCAAATTATATTTTAAGCCGAATTAAGCGGTTTTAAATAGTAAAATAAAAATGTAAATGGGAATCATGAAAATTCTATTTGTGGGGGCCAGTGTTGATTCTGTGGTGGGCCACCACAAATAAATCAATGTATGGGAAACACTGGCATTTACACAGTGGCTATAACCAACAGATGTCGTCGGCATGCTGTGTTTCATGTATCTTCACCTGAATCTAGTGTATATAATCTATCATCTTATCTATTGGTGTAGTCATTGCAGTAGAAATACATTACGTATGCAATTTCATTACAACTGTAAACGTGTTGGATACCTGAGGTCATTTTATGAAATGGACCTCAGCCAAGAACTTCTTCAAGTGTCATCTGCCATTTCAAATACCCAGGCACTTTAAATTCAAATAGATTTGATTGGCTGTCAATGGTTTATCTTTTTTAACACTGTGACACCTTTTATCTTTATAGTTGTGGTGTGAACTCCTATTTAAAACTATATAATTATTGTCCATAGTCCTTAACACCAAGTCTGTACGTAGTGACTATAATTACGTGCGTGTTGGAGTCTTTTTTTGTCATTGTTGTTTGTGAATAATCACATCCAGGGCCGTAACTGACTTCAGGCTGCTGGGTGTGAATAATAGCATCAGGTTTTATGTTTCCTGAACTTGTAGGTCCCGCTGCCCCTCCCAAACCCTGACTTAAATCCTTTCAAAGACACACCAATGCCTCTCTGATGGGTTCTTCAGTAACGTGTGTGGTTCCCCGTCGGTTCTCCGGCTTCAGACATTAAGCAGCTTATGATTCGGTGTTTAGTGCCGCTGGGGGAAAGAATGTGCCGTTTGTTTTTTATGTTCCTGCCTCGATCATATGATCAAACTCACAACGAATACTCTAGATGCGTTTCTCCAACACAATCTGCTTATGGACGTGTTAAGGCAAGACATGGATCATATTATGAAATCCAAATGTTGTAAAAGGTTTAACACAAAAATTTAAAGGACTCACCCTCATTCCAAACCCGTAAGATTTTGAGATGAAGTTTATTTCCATACATTTTCTGTATTCATAATGAAAGTGTACAGTAGTCACACTCTTTTTGGGCAGTACTTAAAAAAAGATATACATCAATGGGTGCATATTGGTCCCACAAAGGTACATTATGTACTTAAATAATATTTGGATAAGGGGTACTACAGTAACAGCTTTTGTACCCTTTTCCTGACAATTCAGGTGCTTTACTGTATATAAGAAACAGACCAAACACACAACAGTTTCCTTAACATAAACCAGATAAAGTCAACAGACAACCCAACAAATCATTGTGTGTTCACTAGTGTATGTGAAAGGTTAGTGGTTGGTTTAAATTCTCTGTTTTAGGACAGTGGTTTTCAAACTGGGGGCCGCGAGATGGTGCCAGGGGGGGCCCAGTTTTATAACATTTTATGAAATACATTAATTTATCATGAATTCTGTGTAATTGAACCTAAAAAAATAAGGCTACTAACCAAAAGCACTACTTTTTTGTATAATTAATGTTTTTTTTATTAAAATGTTGAGTTTTAGAACAGTTTTTGTCACAAATTTTCTTTGGGGGGCCGTGAAGGAATGCACCATACACAAGGGGGGCACCACTGTTTTAGGAAACATTACAGAGGGGTGATGTCTTACTATTTGTGTCCTTAGGCTAAAACTTAAGTGCATACTTTGAGAAACTTTAAGATGTCTGCCACATTTGGATGCATTCATGTGTGAAAGATACGTTTGTACTCGTGTTGTGTTAATGGATATTCCCGTTTACCATGTAAGCAACTCTTATTTACAGTTTTTTAAACAAAAATGTGTCGGCGTTTTAGCAAATGTCTCAAATTCTCTTTTTGTTTCCTGTTACTACATCAGCACTCTTACATTGATAAAATCACCCATCTTACTTCCTTTTAATCTGACGAAGAAAATTGTATTGCAACAATGCACACATGGGTGATTCTCACGAAAACTTGGTTTTAAAAATGTCAAGCATGAAAATGTAAAAATTGCTTAAATTTACTTTTTTCCCACCAGACATTGAAAAACAAAGTCTGGAGTAAATGGGAACATTAATTTAAAAACTTTTACTTATCATTTAAAACTTTTTGTAACATACGGTAATTTAAAAAATTAGTCCTAAAAAATCTCATTACCGCAACAGTCAGATAACATCAACACTGACATATTTTCAAAATGACATGACAAACCTGAAAGAACATAATTTGGAGATTCTGCACATGCATTTAAAATCAAAGTATTATGCTTCTATTAATTAAGTTAACATTTAATAAGCATCTGTTGCGGTAATGATAATCAAAATGTCGTGTAAGCATTCTGACAAGACAATATTTCAAATGAACTGTAAAAAAATGATCTTACCTGGTAGCCATCTTGAAGTAACTGGTCCATGTGCTTGGTCACTCAAAATCAAACTTTATTAAAATTCTGTATGTGTGCTTAAACTGTTCTCAAAAAGTGTTGCGGAGGATGAGAACATCAGGCATGGACACAACATTTTCCTAATTTTTCTTCATTATTATTATACATGAATATTCAGTAAATATTTTTTCTGTCATCTAAAGTAGTCTAGCAAAACATCCATTTATTTTTTTTTCTTAATATTTTTGTGTTAATTTGATTAAATTACAACATAACGCATGTTCAAACACAGCCGGACACAATGCGGTAATGAGAATTTCAGCAGAAAATGAGATACAATTTCCAATTATAAATTCTTATGTTGAAATCACACATTGTGCAAGCTAGAACACAGTATTGTGTCAATTCTGATGCTTTTTAATGTTACTATATTACACATTTTAAAGCTAAAATCATTAGTGCCGTGGTGTTTCAATGGTTTCGTGAGAATCACCCACATAATACAGAATAATATGATGGGCTTCACGTTTACAAAATGTTTTTCAGCAAGTCACACAGATGAGCTTATATCTGAACCCAGATCATAAAACTTGTAATTATTGGACACTGCGTTTGTTTGCAGAGTTTGTGTAATGTGTCGTGTTTGTTTTGTGTGTCAGGTCCTCTCTCAGGTCTCAATATGTCTGATGGGGACTATGATTACCTCATTAAGTTCCTGGCATTGGGGGACTCTGGTGTGGGAAAGACCAGCTTTCTCTATCAGTACACAGACGGCAAATTCAACTCCAAATTCATCACTACAGTGGGTATAGACTTCAGAGAAAAACGAGTGGTGAGTAGTTTTTATAAGTTTAAAGGGCCCCTAACCTAGATGTTTTCAGCAATATAAAAATAGTGTCTAGTATCCCCAGAATGTGTCTGTAAAGTTTTAGCTCAAAATACACCATAGATCTTTCATTATACGATGTTGAACATTGCCATTTGTGGCTGAAATGAAAAAAATGCACTGTTTTTGTGTGTGTCTCTTTAAATGCAAAGAAAGATTTTGTTCCCCTCCCCTTATGCAAAGTAGAAGGTAGAGCGCTTACACATGTGTTTTGTACTGGTTCCAAACATGTGTCTCTTGCAGAAGATTGAACTATACGCTCATAAGGCAGAGTCTGTGAGTGGTCATGGGTGGGGCGTAATCATTGTGACATCACATTGCTAGGGGATCCTGAACAGCCTGTTTTGTGTGATTGTTGCAGTTTAAAGGAGATTACACAAAGAAAAGATGGATTTGTATAATAACAGGATGTTTCTGCACACACCCTGGCGACTTATTTTCTGCTAGAAGCACATTTAAAAGTGCATTTTTTTAGGTTGGGGGGCTTTAAAACTTTTAACTGTCAGAGAATTAGTTACATATTTACTTTATTTTAATCTATGTGTTTCTTTATGTGTCTTTGTGAGGTTTCTTTGATATCTTTAAGTATATCTCAGTCCTTCCAGAAAAACTTTGAGTTTTTTGTGATTGTTGCAGGCAAAAATCCTTGATATTGCGGTACGGTTTCTTAAAAAATGCGATGGAATATGTGGGATTTTTATGCAATGAAATTGCGTGAACTTGCCAAAATTGTGTGAACTTGCAAAAACTGTGTGAACTTGCAGCTTTTTATTGATGCTCACGTCACGTCATTACATCACTTCCTAACATTCGCATGACAACAGGGGACATGGCTGTGCATGTGTGAAGCAAATGCAAAATTTTTCAACTTTCTGCTAAGATATGTGATTTTTTTGCTACGAAGATGCAGGGATTATGAATCATGCAAGCCCCGCATATTTTGCGAGTAGAAATCAGCTATTTATGCGGCAAAAGTGCGGCGTATTTAAAAAATGTGCCCCCCGCATAAATATGCGGACTTTGGCTGATTACGCATTGAATCATGCGATCGCAAAATCGCGTTTTTCTGGAGGGACTGATATCTAAAGTATCCTAGTACTGTAAAATTTGGAAACTCGTTCTTTATATTTTTTCTTCATTATATATTATTTATAAACGAATCAAATGTAACTGGGAATTATGTTTTGACTAAAAGCATCTAAAATAATTTTTTTGAATTTGCAAAATCGTAGTTGTAATTCTATTTCATCCCTACTGACCGCCAGAGGCGGTGCTTAAGCACTGAATGATCCATCTCGCGCATGCGCAGGTCGAGTGTTTATACCAACAAAGTCACCCGTGACCCCTGATGCCTACGGAGAGTCTATAACTTCCGGTGACATCAGAGGATCTGTTCCTTTTCATCTTCTCGCTTCGCAGGTTGTTTTTTCCGCGCTAGCAAAAGACTACAGGATATTGTGTTTCATTCGTTGCTGGTGGCCTTGTGACATTTTATTGTCGGAGCAGCGAGTTGCTCGCCCTCCAAAGGCCGCAACGAAATCTACCGACAGGTGAGTTACAAACTTTTTATATAACTGCTCGTTTGGTGCATTTGTTGGTGATGGCTGTGTTTTCGCTCCCTCTCCCGACATTTGTAATCTAACGTTAACAGTTACCTTTATATTATTGATTCATCTGCGATTTATTGTTGTAACACGGACGAGTTTTTTGGTTGATTGTTCAACTGCGCTCGTGTAGTTACTTTGTGCCAACTCGGTTGTGCCGGTTTATTTTGTTAAACGTCATTTTGCGCTTTAACTGCGCTTTTTGTATTTAGTACCAACTCGGTTGTGTCGGTTTTTGTTAAACGTTCGGCGCTTAACTGCGCTTGTGTATTCGTGCCAACTCGGTTGTGCCAGTTTTTTTTGTTAATCGTTCGGCGCTTAACTGCGCTTTGTGTATTTTGCAACAACTCGCTTGTGCCAGTTTTTTGTTAATCGTTTCGGCGCTTAACGGCGCTTTGTGTATTCGTGCCAACTCGGTTGTGCCGGTTTTTGTTAATAGCGCTTACCCTTAACTGGCTTCACAACGTTTGCGGTGACGGTTGTGCTTTCGCTCCCGGCACCGGTACTGCGTTTAGTGTCTTATTTTTTCGTTACCCTAAGCTGGTGAAGGCAGTGCTTTCGCTCCCGTTACCAGCATATTTGTACCTCAGTGACTAGATTGGTGGCAGTGTTCCCGCTGAAGCTAATCTTTTTTCTTTTTTGCTACATTTGTTGGTGAAGGTTGTGCTTTCGCTCCCTCTCCCGGCATCTGTACTGCATTCTGTGTCTATTTTTTCGTTGGGATAGTTTACCCTTAGCTGGTGAAGGTAGTGTTTTCGTTCCCGCTCCCAGCATAGGTGTGCCCCTGTGACTAATTGGTGGCAGCGTTTCCGCCGAGGCTACCTTTTTTTCTCAGTTGCCAGCATGGTTGGCAACCACTCCTGCTCGGCCTGTATGGCTCCTCTGCAGCTTGAGGATGGCCATGATTTATGTCCCTCATGTCTTGGCTTCGAACATTTAAAGGAGGGTCTTTCTGACGACCCCTGCATGAACTGCGGTATCATGCCTCGGGCAGTGAGGGCAGCTAGACTGGCTGAGGTGGAGCAACTGTTGGGCTCTACTTTGTCGATTGGACATTTGACCCCAGCCCAGCGACTGGTTCCAGATCAGTCTGGGCAGTCTAAACGTCGGGCTGCTGAGGCTGCAGGCCCCACTCCTGCAAAAAAGGCTAAGGGACCCCGGCTTGCCTCTAAAGTGGACCAACTAACAGCGGAGCTCAATACTATGAAGTCCCTCTTCCTGGCTTTCCAGTCCGGTACTGGAGCAGAGCCGCCAGATGATTTTGTCCCCTCGGCAGCTTCCTTGGAGTCGGAGGACGATGTGCTTTCCATGGCAGCGTCAGCTGGCCAGTTTAATGAATATGAGCCAGAGGTACTTCCACAGATGGAAGCCTCCCAACCTTCTGGGGCCTGCTCCCGTTCTTCAACCCATAGCTCTACTGGTGGTGTTGAGGACTGCTCTATGGGAGCCATCATTCGTATGGCTCTTGCTCGTCTCCAGTTGGACGTCCCGCAAACTCAGCCGGCTCCGGCCAGTGCTTTTTTCAGGCGTGTCCCAGCCTCCGTCAGCTTTACTGCGCCCCCATCAGAGGAGTATTTGAGGGAGTTGCAGGCATGTTGGAGGGATTCTAGGGCCCTCTCTCATGCAACGTCCGATGGCCGGACCCTGGCAGCCATGCAGGACGCCCAGAAGTTCGGATTGGACCGCATGCCAGCAGTTGAGCCGACAATAGCGGCTCTTATCATCTCACCTGATGAGGCTTTGAGGCCGGATGCTAGGTGCCCTCGTCCCCAGTGCCGGGTTACAGATGACCTGCTCTGTAAGGCCTATGATGCAGCGGCCCGCATGGGACGCATCGGTAACTCCATGTCCCACCTGATGCTCGCTTTGTCAACTTCCCTGCAGGAGACTGAGTTGGATGCCTCTGTCCACAATTTTAGCGATGCTTCACTACAGGCATTCGCATTGATGTCTAGGGAATTGGGGCGGTTGATGTCTACTCTTGTGCAGGCTCGCCGCCAGGTATGGTTGGCACAATCTCCTCTCACTGAGGCCTGTAGGAGAACCCTCCGCAGTGTTCCGGTGGAACCAGGGGAGCTGTTTGGTTCCGCAGCTCTGGAAGCGCTTGAGCGCACGGTCCAAGCCGGACGGACTCGACAGCAGCTGTCCGGGCTTCAAAGAAGCGTTCCGCCTCCTAGCAGGCCTAGAGGTCCTCCAGCTGCCCCACAGCGCAGCTCTCGTCCACAGGCTCACCCTAGGGGCTACCTAAGGTCTCTGCGCCCACGTCCACAGCCTGCTCAGCAGCAGGCACCGACCTTTCGGGTGCCTGACCGGCTGCCCTCAGGACAACCGCAGTCCTTTCCAACCCGTCGTGCCTCTGGAACCTTTAGAGGCCGGGGACCCCGGCGCTGAAGCCCGGGGGTCGGCCGTCGGCTGTTTTTCCCAGCAGCAGCTCAGCTATTGGGCTGCTTCCATCAGGGACCCATGGGTGCTCTCAACCTTAACCCACGGGTACAAACTTCAGTTCCGACGCCGGCCCCCAGCCCATGGCCGGGTCAAGATGACCATCATAAGCGACCCGGCAAAAGCCCAAGCCCTCACCCAGGAGTTGTCCGCCCTCCTGGACAAGGGCGCCATCGAGCCAGTAGATCCCCTATTGCACCCCGGGGGGTTCTACTCAACTTACTTTCTGGTAGCAAAGAAAGATGGCGGACTCCGTCCTATCCTCGACCTAAGGGGTCTCAACAGGTTCCTGAAGGTTCTGAGGTTCCACATGCTGACCACTGCAGAGGTTCTACGTACAATTGCCAAAGGAGAGTGGTTTACGTCAGTAGACCTGAAGGATGCCTACTTCCACATCCCTATAGCTCCACACCATCGGCAGTTTCTGCGGTTTGCCTTTCAAGGGCGTCATTTCCAGTTCCGAGTGCTCCCATTCGGTCTCTCCCTTTCCCCTCGGGTGTTCACCAGGTGTGTGACGGCAGCCCTCTCGCACTTGCAGTCGCGGGGCATGAAGATTCTCCCATATCTGGACGACTGGCTCATCTGTGCGCCATCCCAGTTTCAGGTGGCACTGGACACGTCGTGTCTTCTCTCTCATGTGGCCCGCCTGGGCCTCCGGGTGAATTTTACAAAGAGTTGCCTGGTTCCATCGCAGGGCACGCTTTTTCTCGGGATGACTCTCGATGCAATCACCATGAAGGCTCGCCCATCACCACAGCGGGTGGACGACATCCTCCGCCGCCTCCTCCTGTTTCGGGGGGGCAGGCAGTTATGCTATGTGGAGTTTTTGCGCCTCCTAGGGAAACTCACAGCTGCCGCTACCGTGATTCCTCTAGGACTGCTGTCGCTGCGTCCCCTCCAGAGGTGGTTGCACGGCTTTCACCTAGATGTCAAGTGGCACCGGCACAGGAAACTCAAGGTGTCACGTCGTTGCCTTCTTGCTCTGGCCCCATGGAGAGTAAGGTAATTTCTCCTGCAGGGCATGCCCTTGGGTTCCATCGCATCTCGTCGGGAAATCCTCACAACAGATGCTTCCCTCTCGGGATGGGGTGCTGTGTGGCAGAATCGAACAGCTCAGGGGCTGTGGTCTGTGCAGGAGCGCTCACAGCACATCAATGTCCTGGAACTGCAGGCTGTGCACAAGGCATTGCAGGTTTTCCTTCCCTTCCTGGGAGGCCGGCATGTGCTTGTGCGATCAGACAATGTCTCGACTGTGTCTCACATAAACCACCAAGGAGGCACCAAGTCTGCACCACTGCTGCAGGCATCCCAGGATCTCCTGCTGTGGGCAGGGCCACACCTGGCCAGCCTGAGGGCGATGTATTTGCCTGGGGAGCAGAATCAGGCGGCAGACTTACTCTCCCGTTGCAAGCCTCCGCCGGGGGAGTGGCGGCTTCATCCGGATGTGGTCCTCAGCATCTGGGACATCTTCGGCAGGGCAGGGGTGGATCTCTTTGCCTCAGAGGAATCGACCCATTGCCCCCTTTGGTTCTCCTGGACGGAGAAGAGCAGCCCTCTGGGCCAGGATGCTCTCGCACACGATTGGCCAGAGGTTCTCCTCTATGCTTTTCCACCAATCCCTCTGATTCTTCCAACACTGCAGAGAGTCCTCCAACACGGTCACAGGCTACTGTTGGTAGCCCCCTTCTGGCCGGGAAGAACATGGTTTCCACTGTTGTACAGTCTCTGCAACGGTTCACCGTGGCGCCTCCCAGACAGGAGGGATCTCCTGTCTTAGTTACGGGGCCAAATCTGGCATCCCGATCCTCACCGCCTGCAGCTGTGGGTCTGGTCGCTGCAGGGCCCGACCCGCTGCTGACTGAGTGTTCAGATGGCGTCTGCAATACCATATTGAATGCAAGGGCGCCTTCTACCCGGGCGCAGTATGAGAACAGGTGGCGGCTGTTTACTACATGGTGCTCAGACAGGAATGTGGACCCTGTGCACTGTTCAGTTCCAAAGATTTTAGAGTTTCTCCAGTCACTCTTGGATGGCGGCCGGTCCCCGGCTACCTTGAGGGTATATGTGGCAGCCATTTCCTCTCGACATGCTCGGGTGGACAACGACACGGTGGGGTGTCACAGAGTGGTGTCCCTTTTTCTGAAGGGTGCATGGCGGTTACGCCCCCCACGAGCACAACGCGCTCCAGCCTGGGATCTACACCTGGTGCTCGATTCCCTATGTTCACCTCCCTTTGAACCCCTGGCTCAGGCAGAGCTGAAGTGGGTCTCTATTAAGACTGCCTTTCTCCTTGCTATCACGTCAGCGAAACGTGTTGGGGAACTTCATGCGCTCTCTGTGAGTGACTCATGTTTGAGGTGGAACTCCGATGGCTCGGGGGTTACCCTGTGGCCGAATTCAGCTTTTCTTCCGAAGGTTTTGTCATCAGCCAACCTTAACCAGCCTATCCACCTGGCACAATTTACTCCCCCAGAAGGGGAGGACAGATTACAGCTGCTGTGTCCCGTACGGGCTCTCAGAGCCTACGTTGTCGCGACTGCAAGTATAAGGCAGTCAGACCAGCTCTTCCTCTGCTATGGTGGTCCTAGGAGGGGCTGTGCTCTCTCCAAACAGCGGTTGTCTCATTGGGTGGTGGATGTAATCACCCAGGCATATAAACGAGGTGGTCACCCCCTGCCATCCGGGGTGAGGTGCCACTCTACCAGGGCAGTCTCAACTTCATGGGCGGCCCTGCGCGGCGTGCCCCTGGAGCGCATCTGTGAGGCGGCATCATGGGCATCCCCGAGTACCTTCTCCAGGTTCTACCGGGTGAATGTCGCCACCCCCCATCCACTGGAGGTGGTCCTGTTGCCAGACTCTGCGCTGTCCTCTCAATAAGGTACGTGCTAAATTCCTCGTGACTTTTCTGGTATGTGTCATCCAGTGCTTAAGCACCGCCTCTGGCGGTCAGTAGGGATGAAATAGAACGAGAGTTACGTATGTAACTACGGTTCTATGAATCCCGGATGACCGCCAGAGCGTTCTGTCACTCAGAATTCCCGTGTACTCGCGAGAAGATTCTGTAGGAACAGATCCTCTGATGTCACCGGAAGTTATAGACTCTCCGTAGGCATCAGGGGTCACGGGTGACTTTGTTGGTATAAACACTCGACCTGCGCATGCGCGAGATGGATCATTCAGTGCTTAAGCACCGCCTCTGGCGGTCATCCGGGATTCATAGAACCGTAGTTACATACGTAACTCTCGTTTTATCAGCTTAAACAGCTTTTTGAGGTCTCACCGTAAGATGCATTTCAAAAAAATATTAAAGTTAACATCGGTTCTGTGATCTTATTGGCTGCTTTATCTTCAATATTTAGTCTACATCATCCATTTCAAAAATATATATTTTTTATATTTTATTTTTTCTAATGAAATAAAATAATGTTTGGCTATACTATATATAGACAATAGGGTGTCACGAGACATTTACTCCACGAGACGAGACGTTTCGGAATCAGGTGTGTTTTCTCTCTTGGTTTGGTTCGTTTAGACATATGTGAACACTGTAATCGTGCTCGGATCCACACTAAAACAACTGCCCAATTGCAAACAAACTCAGGAGCAGTTGGCTATGAGTATGAAAGCATCGTACGGATCATTAACCAGGCCATCTCATTGCTTTATTAACCATGAACATACCTGATAGCTTTTTTGGATTTTCTGGTGAGCATGTCAGCACTGTTCAAAACCAAATAAATGTAAATATAAGTAACATACCCGCAGTTACCTAAAAGCCACACAATAATCCCGCAAAGCTGCTTTCTGTCAATCCTGACAAATTTCAGCGGAATCCCGGAAAAAAAATAACGATGCATTTTGACCAATCAAAGGAGAGTTTACTTGCACGTGAATTATATTAAAGTATTGCCTTGTGAATGCGAACCGAAGCAAGATGAAATTGCAACGTTGTTGTGAATGGCGATTTAACCCCCGGATTCAAAACAATCGATCTACAGGTCTGAAAACACCTTTAATACCAGACAGGTATTAATAACAGGGTTTAAACAGATGGGACGCTCCAAATGTTAATGATTAACAGTTAAACACAACTCGCCTCAGACTTTATAGGAGTTCCCAAATTAAGGATTACTGGAAACCCAAACAAAACAGCACACGCAGTAAAAGACTGAATAAAATAAAGCAAGCACTGTAAAAGGTTTAACTTCGAGACACCTTTTCACTTCGACGAGAAATCTCTTGACGTTTTAATATCTCATCACAAAAAAGTCATTTTAAACATTTACACATACACTATATATTAATGTCATATTGTGTTTATGTACATAAGTAAGTATGATGGTATATTTTCATAGCTATTCAAATGAGGCCAGTTTCCGACACTCTTATTGGTTCATATGTTTCCTGCTATATCTGTACTCTGTTTGTTGTTGTCCAGGCGGGACTCCTGGGCTGTGAAATCACCCGATCCCGTCTGTATCCGCATGGAAACTTGCCCTGAGGATATATGTGGCCGTTCATGTGTAAAGCTCAGGGATAAATACACACATCAGTCTGAGCTGTCATGAATATTAGATGCTGGAGAAACATGCTGGAATAGATACAGACCGAGTTTTCCTGAATGAAGCGTACCAGCCTCGGGTGCAGGCGGTGTAATTCAAACTACTGCCGTATATAAAATCCATAATGTACTTACCAATTGTGTGTGTGTTAGTGTTAGGTTGTATAATGGATAGGCACTCCTAGTTTCACACAGTTTCAGAAGTGTAATGTGAAGGAACCCTCCTTAAGAACAAACACCTCAGCACTTATCAAACAAACGCTGATCATTTAAAGCTCCTAAATAAAGAGAAATGTCGCTGTAATGCGTGACTGTATGGAAACACCTAAGTGGTCAAAAGATAAATCTTACAAAGCGTCAAAATGATGATAAAAATCCTGTCTAGATGATTCTTTTGACCAATAAAAGTGATGGTATCAAGTTTTGCTGTCTTAGTGATGGTGTGAGCGATGTTACCCTACAGAAACGTCTTACAAGTGCTTCTGTGTTTTCTCTTTAGGTGTACAAATCGAACGGTCCTGATGGCACCGCCGGCAAAGGTCAGAGGATTCACATCCAGCTGTGGGACACGGCCGGACAGGAGAGGTAATCCTATCAGATTTTTCACGATGTTCGGTATTTCATTGTTATTCGTTACGTATCCTCATCTCTCTGCAGGTTTCGGAGTTTGACCACAGCGTTCTTCAGGGATGCCATGGGATTTCTGTTGCTGTTTGACCTCACGAATGAGCAGAGCTTTCTTAACGTCCGAAACTGGATGAGTCAGTTCTTTACTGAGACTTAAACACACATTTGATCTTGGTTTTAAATAAGTGAAGAAGTATTAATGTAATCATTAGTCCCTTTCACACATACAGTCTTTACTGGTAATTTACTGGTAAATTGCAGTTAACATGTCATGTGTGAACAGAACCTTTCCGGTAAATCAGTGCTCCCAATTTACCAGTAAGACAGGTTGTAAGATTAACGGTAATTTACCGGTAAGCGCTGTGTGTGAACGAAAAATATAGCATTACCGGCATTTAGATGACGTCAGACCGCGCTGACAGACCGGGCGGGCCAATCAGAAAGTTTTTTATACAGGTGACGCGGTTTCCCCCAGACTGTTTACGGATGTTTCCACACACATGTTGCTTAAAAGTCGAGTACACCTGAAGTTAACATCCACATTTCTCCACCAAAGTTGTTTAAAACAGCTTACCATCTAATTGCCAAATTGCCGACGTCCTTAGCACACCATCTGTGAAGCCTAATGTGCAAACGCGCAGGTTCCGTTTGACGCCGCCTAACGCAATGTTTTTTGGTCACGAGCAACTTCGCGACCGTTTGCCACAGATGTGAAAACAACTAAATACGGACCGTGGATATTAAGTCATAACCCGCCGTTTACAAATACGACACGGACGGAGCTCGCCGGCCGCGCGCCACAGGTAACTTCCGCTTTCTCTCTGAGTTTACCGGTATTTTGATACTGATGTGTGAATGATGTCTTACTGGTAAAAAGACGGAACGTCACTGCATGTGTGAACAGCACATTTTTGTATTTACTGGTAAATTAATTCTGGTAAAGTCATGGTAATTTACCAGAATTACTGTGTGAAAGAGGCTATTGTTAATGTATGCTTTTTGGAGAGCTTTAGCTTTGGGTGCCCATCTAATAAAATACTTGAACTCTTCCCGTGACAGGTCAGCTGCAAACGCATGCATATTGCGAGAACCCCGACATTGTGTTGTGTGGGAATAAATCTGACCTGGACGATCAGCGTGCTGTGAAAGCGGAAAGCGGGCGAGAACTGGCTGAGAAATACGGGTGAGAAATGACATCATTACATCTGAACACATTGCACTGAACATCGCACTAAATTTTGACCCGTGATTATCGTCATACACATCTGATTTTCAATGATGCTGTTTTGATCAGGTTATATTAGGTGCTTATGTAGTCAGAATGGATCTGATGTGCTTGTAAATAAAATATTCACAATCAAGAATTGTCTTCATACCGTTTTCACTTTTTTCAATTGGTTGCATTTTATGCATTTGGCAGACGCTTGTATCCAAAGTGCATCACAAGGTATACAGTTTTTTATTTTGCGCTGCTATCCAACGCTCTACCGCTGAGCTATCTGTATGAAGACATTGAATTCAATGTCAGAGCTTAGGAAAGTATTCACATGCAACATCAGGGATCTTATTGGTTCATCAGTAAGAGCACACGTGAGATTATTTGCTGGTGTGTGTCAGGGTGTTCTTAAGGTGTGTGTGATGTGTGTTTTAAGGGCCGCGTCTATGCTTTGTTTGTCTAAGATGAGGATTGTTCTTGGTAAACTGATGTTTTGTAAAGCTAATATTTACTGACTTCATGTGAGAACTCTTGAGTTTAGACGAGTGCTCGGCACGGGAGATCTTTACTCGGTTTTGCTTACAGATATTTGTGTTTTCACATTCAAGTGGATGGGACTAGAGGTAGACCGATAGAGGAGAGGATTTTACCAATACTGATAATTAGGTTGGTCCATACTTCCTGATAACCGATTAATTGACCGATAGATCTCCCAACGGGGTGCGAATTACATGTCTGCTGCATATGCGTCGTAAGGATTTATAATTAAAGAGACTTTTACACTTTTACAAAATACTAACTTAACACTAAACTCTGATTGTACATGAGATAAAGTAGTATCTGGCAAACATGAGCGTCTCATCATAAACCCCTTTGAAGCATCTGCAGCCGGCATGTATTTTGACATGACACGTGATGCGCATAGATTCACATGACGTGCCAAACTCGTATTTCGACATGACGCGTGATGCACATAGGTTCACATGACGCACCAAGCACGTATTTTGACAACGCATGATGCACATAGGTTTATGATGTGCCGAACACATATTTTGACGTGACGCGTGATGCACATAGCTTCATATGATGCACCAAATTCGTATTTTGACACGACGTGTGATGCACATAGGTTCACATGATGCGCCAAAGGCATATTTTAACACGCCGTGGGATGCACATAGGTTCAAATGACGTCCCAAACACTTATTTTGACACGACACCGGATGGCATATTTTGACATGAAGCAGGATGCACATAGATTCAAATGACGCGCCAAACTTGTATTTTGACATGACACGGGATGCAGATAGGTTCACATGACGTGCCACACACATATTTTGACATGATGCGTGATGCACATAGGCTCACATGACGTGCCGAACACATATTTTGATATGACGCGTGATGCACATAGATTTCACATGACATGCTAAAGGCATATTTCAACATGACGCGTGATCCACATAGGTTCAAATGATGCGCCAAACACTTATTTTGACCTGACACGTGAGGCACATAGGTTCAAATGATGTGCCAAAGGCATATTTTGACATGATGCATGATGCACATAGGTTAACATGACGCGCCGAACACGTATTCTGACACGACGCGTGATGCACATAGGTTCAAATGACGCGCCAAGGGCATATTTTGACACGACGCGGGATGCACATAGGTTCCCTTGACACGGCAAACACGTATTTTGACATGACGTGTGATGCACATAGGTTCACATGATGCGCCAAAGGCATATTTTAACACGCCGTGGGATGCACATAGGTTTCCATGACGCGCCAAACACTTATTTTGACACGACACGTGATGGCATATTTTGACATGAAGCAGGATGCACATAGATTCAAATGACGCGCCAAACTTGTATTTTCACATGACACGGGATGCACATAGGTTCACATGACGTGCCACACACATATTTTGACATGATGCGTGATGCACATAGGTTCCCTTGACACGGCAAACACGTATTTTGACATGACGTGTGAGGCACATGGGTTCAAATGACACGCCAAACACTTATTTTGACGCGACACGTGATGGCATATTTTGACATGAAGCAGGATGCACATAGATTCAAATGACGCGCCAAACTTGTATTTTGACATGACATGGGATGCAGATAGGTTTACATGACGTGCCGAACACATATTTTGATATGACGCGTGATGCACATAGATTTTCACATGACACGCCATAGGCATATTTCATGCCACATGACACGTGAGGCACATAGGTTCAAATGATGCGCCAAAGGCATATTTTGACATGATGTGTGATGCACATAGGTTCACTTGACACGCCGAACACGTATTTTGACACGACTTGGGATGCACATAGGTTTAAATGAGTGCCAAAGTCATATCTTGACATGATGCGTGATGCACATAGGTTAACATGACCCGGCGAACACGTATTCTGACACGACGCGTGATGTACATAGGTTCAAAAGACGCGCCAAGGGCATATTTTGACACGACGCGGGATGCACATAGGTTCACTTTACACGCCAAACACATTTTTTGACATGACGCATGATGTGCGTAGGTTCACATGACGCGCCAAAGGCATATTTTGACATGATGCGTGATGCACATTAACATGACGCGCTGAACACGTATTTTGACATGACGCGTGATGCACATAAGTTCAAATGACGTGCCAAGGGCATATTTTGACACGACGCAGGATGCACATAGGTTAACATGACGCACCAAACACTTATTTTGACACGACACGTGATGGCATATTTTGACATGAAGCAGGATGCACATAGATTCAAATGACGCGCCAAACTTGTATTTTGACATGACACGGGATGCACATAGGTTCACATGACGCACTGAACATGTATTTTGACACGACATGTGATGCACATAGGTTAACATGACGCGCCAAAGCCATATTTTAACACGCCGTGGGATGCACATAGGTTCACATGACGCGCCAAACACTTATTTTGACACGACACGTGATGCACATTGGTTTACATTACGCGCCAAAGGCATATTTTGACATGACACGTGATGCACATAGATTCAAATGATGCGCCAAACACTTATTTTGACATGACGCGTGAGGCACATGGGTTCAAATAATGCACCAAAGGGATAATTTGACAAGACGCGTTATGCACATAGGTTCACATGACGTGCCACACACGTATTTTGACACAATGCGTGATGCACATAGGTTCACATGACGTGCGGAACACATATTTTGATATGACATGTGATGCACATAGATTTCACATGACACGCCAAAGGCATATTTCGACATGACGCGTGAGGCACATAGGTTCAAATGATGCACCAAAGGGATATTTTGACATGACGCGTGATGCAGATAGGTTAACATGACGCGCCGAACACGTATTCTGACACGACGCGTGATGCACATAGGTTCAAATGATGCGCCAAAGGCATATTTTGGCGTGACGAGTGATGCACATAGGTTCACATGACACGCCAAACACGTATTTTGACATGACGCGTGATGCACATAGGTTCAAATGCCGCGCCAAAGGCATATTTTGACACGACTTGGGATGCACATAGGTTTAAATGAGTGCCAAAGTCATATCTTGACAGGATGCATGATGCACATAGGCTCAAATGACGCACCAAAGGCATATTTTGACATGAAGCAGGATGCACATAGATTCAAATGACATGCCAAACTTTTATTTTGACACGCCACGTGATGCACATAGGTTAACATGACGCACTGAACATGTATTTTGACACGCCACGTGATGCACACAGGTTAACATGACGCGCTGAACGTGCATTTTAACATCACGAGCCACACACATGACGGGCTAAATACATGTTTTGACGAGCTTCACATTTTGCGAATAAAGAAGTCACCTAGATAGGACAGGATATCTGCTTGGAGTTGTTGCAAATATAGCCGCCTAGTGGAGTGACTTCCCTAAAGGGACGTTGGTTCTGTGTCTCTCAGGGTTAAACAGGCACCATACATCTGCAGCAGTTACATCTTTAGACATTATTGAATCATTGTAAGTTATACACAGATGATTGTGTTACATGTTGAGTCAGAAGCGGTTGTGTTTTTCTCAGGCTGTCTGCTATCGGTTTATCTGTTGAACGTTATCAGTGTTCATAGATTCTGTTCCCTCCAGGGAAAGCCCCAAAAGTCGTGTACTTTCAGTGTAAGGTAGTGTACTCTGACAACATTCAAGCTAAAGCTATACCTAAAGTGTGTGCTTATTGACATCTGCAGCGTGCCGTACTTTGAGACGAGCGCCGCCAGCGGTGAGAACGTCAGTCATGCCGTGGAGGTTCTTCTGGATCTCATCATGAAACGAATGGAAAGGTGCGTGGACAAATCCTGGATCCCGGACGGAACGGTCCGCTCAAACGGACACAGCACCACCGACCTCTCCGAGACAGGGGACCCCGAACAGAGCAAGTGTGGCTGCTAATACTGTGTTAATGATGTCACTTCCTGTTAATAGTAATAATCCTCCCTGTGTTTTAGAAGCAGTGAAGGCTCTCTGATCTTCATCGGTGTGTAGTTTTAGTCGCATTCAGATCAGAGTATCTGTGTTGTGTTAATCCTATCCTCAAATGGATGTTTCTGTCAAACTGGGTGGACTCCAGATTACATCAACCTCACTGCTGGTAACCGATTCGCCGTATTTAAGGGCTTTGTGAAAGTATTGCACATCTTTATTACAAAACCCTTACTGTTAGCACACAGATGTTCTGTGTAGTGTTTAATACTAGACTCAGACAAAAGACAGGCAGTGAATGTAAGATCACTGGAACTGATTTCCTTTATAAAGAATGTCCTTTAATATATAAATGAATTAATTATAAACTTTACACAATCAATATTGTTGCAATGTCAACAAGTTTCTAGCAGTTCAGTTTGTAGGTTTGTGACGATTAAATAGCAACCACATCAATGTCACTTTTTAAATGAGATTAAAGTTTCCATAAACACTTTTTAATGCATTACTACTGTATGTTATCTTTAGTTATGTGTAGATGTTCATAAAATGACTATATAGATATTGTATTCTAATGTAGATTAGTGGTCATCATGTACATTCGGTTAGACATTTCACCAGGTGTTGGCTGTTTCTTTGTGTTTTTGGTGTCTTGCAGCTGTATACACACACACTGCTATTAATGCCGTGTTGCTTTGAAATGCTGTTAAGAAAATCTTGAATGTCTTTAAATGTATATCATAATCCAGGCATGTACATGATTACTGTCAGAATATTCAAAATGTTTAACTTTATTTCTCAAGTGGGTTTGCAAAGGTTCAATTGTTTAACAAAAAGTTTTCTGTGGACCATGTGGTTTATTTTACAGAATCATTTCCGAAGTGCTTTCTTCTACTGTTAGTGCCTTATATCACTGTACTATTGCCAAACACTGTTTCTCGTGCCAAATACTGTAACTCTATTTGAGAAAATAAATATTTTATTTATTACAGTGTCATTTAATGTTATACTGTCTTTGAGTTGTCATGTGTGTGTGTGTGAGTGTGTGGGGGGGATTCTGGGATTGCAGAACCAACCCACAAATTACTTAAGGTTTTACTTTAAATGGTTGCATAACCAATTGCCTTACAAAGAGTTCCTGTTTATAGTTAAGTGAAGTAGTTACAAGATTCATCCTGCTGAGGGCGACAAAGGTCTACAAAAAAGAGCTCTTAATTTATTTCTCTTTGTGAAAATGTATGCGCGATTTAAGTATATTTAAGTTATGCAAGTATAATAAATATTATTAGATTAACACAATAAAACATGGGTACACTGCAAAAAATGATTTTCAAGAAAAAAATTCTTAGTATTTTTGTCTTGTTTTCAGTAAAAATATCTGAAAATTTTTAAATTAAGCTTTTTCTTGATGAGCAAAACCACCCAAGAAAATAAGTCTAGTTTTTAGACCAAAAATATCACATTTAAGTGATTTTGTGCATAAAACAAGCAAAAAAAGCCAATAGGACAAGCAAAAAATCTTTCTTAAACGATAAATTCAAGAAAAATTTGCTTACCCCATTGGCAGATTTTTTTGCTTGTTTTATGCACAAAATCACTTGATATTTTTGGTCTAAAAACTAGACTTATTTTATTGGGTCGTTTTACTCATCAAGAAAAAGCATCTTAATTTAAGGATATTTTTAGATATTTTTACTGAAAACAAGACAAAAATACTAAGAATTTTTTTCTTGAAAATCATTTTTTGCAGTGTATGAAAATTAGGAAGACAAATAAAAAAATTGGTGCATTGCAGGCTAAAAATCTCTGGTAAACTTTCATTATAATGAATCAAAATTTCATACGTAACTTTTCTCAGTTTCTTACCTTTCTCAACTGTGTTTCTGCCGGACAAATCACATGAACGCATTCTTTAAAATCTACAGTTCAATGAGATACGCGCCGATGTTTATGTGTGTATTCATTTTCATGTAGTGCTGCGCAGATCGACATGCAAATGACATTAAAGTACCGCGAGAGCGATTTGCGAGCATACGAAGGAGCCTACTCTTGAATCGCTCTCGCGGTACTTTGATGTCATCTGCCTGTATGAGACCCTGAGCAACAACGCCAATCACAGCGCTGCTTTTTATGTCGTAAACGCCATGAAAGCATAGGCGTTTTAATAGGCTGTTCGACCTGACAGTTGGATGACGTCAAAGTACCGCGAGAGCGATTCGAGAAACCACATGAAGCAGTCTGCTTTCAAATCGCTCTCGCGGAACTTTGACGTCATTCTCTTGTCAGTTCTTGTGGCGTCGAATGAAGTCGAACGAGCCTAATGTTTGTTCATTTCTGCATTGTTTTAAAACTAAATAGTTTTAACGCGGTGAATTCAGTTTAGTCCTGATGACTCAGAGTTGTCTTTCAGCATGTAATAAACAAACATTTGTTTTATAAACAGCTCAGAATTATTAGACAAATAGCATCCTTGCGCCATCATGTGGCTAAATGAATTTTTCATTGTCATTTACGTTAAACATTTTCTGTGAAGCAAAAATAAAAATGTTCCCTGAATTACACATTTTATAAGATACACTTAAAAAAAAGTTAACTATTTGTTAGACAAATAAAAGAAGTTGTCTAATAGTTCCTCATGATGTTGATAGTAGCCTAGTATGTGATTTGATCTATTCATCATAGTTGGTAGTAACCATTTCAGATTGGCTTAACATGTACCTTTCAAAATGTCCATAAAACGTTTATAAAAAGGATAACACTCTGTTTTCTATAAAATCTGATCTCAGTGGAAATGTGAAAGATCCACAACAAAATTTGTCAAGGACATCTTACTCCATTTGTATGGTATGAAAGCAAATTTTGAAATTTGTTTTGAATGAAATAAAATTTGGGATTGTCCCGCAGTAGGATTTCAAAGCAGCGTTTCTCTCTGTATTTTGTGTTTGGGTTATGAAAGTGATGAGCATGTATGACTATGTTGTTGTGTATTATAATAAAATTTTTATCAAACAATCTTTAAGAAAATATTTACAGAACAAAATGTACAAGAAAAAAAACAAGTGTCTTAATAAACTTACAATACAATGCATAACATATCAAGTTTAAAATATGTAAATTATGTTAGTAAATAACAAAAATTGTATAATATAATAACATTACAATACAATGCATAACATCTAAAGTTTAAAACAGGTAAATAATCTTATTAAATAACTTGAATTGTATAATAAAATACAATAAACTATACAATGCATAACATCTCAAGTTTTAAATATATAAATGATCTTATTGAATAACTCAAATTTTATTATAGAATACAATAACTGAAGTAAGTTTTTCACACATCAGATGTAGATGAAGCAAGTTGTCTCAGCTCAGCTCCTTCAGAAAAGCAAACAAACACAACAGTTAACCAGAGAGTCAAAGCGTATACATAATAAAAGATTTATGTTGCTATGTTTTAATTGTTTAATCTTTAACCGTTGTAACACTTCTTACATTTTTAAGGGTGTGTTTATAGTTGGCAGATTTGGTTTGTTTAAAACAAACTCTGTTGTAATGAATCAGTTTTTTTATTTTGATGAACACACACAAAAAAATATTTTGATTAATGATGGTAAGCACACAGTTGATGGTAACCATTGAATTCCATTGTATTTGTTTTTCCTACTATGGAAGTCAATGGTTGCAGCTGTGTGCTTACCATCATTTGTTATATTGTAATCTATCTTTTTTGTGTGTATCAGTACAAAAATCATACAGATTTAGATAACAGAATTTTCATTTTTGGGTAAACAATTTCTTTAACATGGGAAGAGCATAAGAGTTATATTTTTATTTGCACATTTAATGAAGGAATTTGTGATGCTGTTTTGAGTTTTCACACAAACATATTAGTGTGAACACGACTTTTAACACAGAGCTATTGTGCTCTGTTCTTTTTCATTGGGCTCAGTCTATCTGCATTAAACAGATGAAAGGTCACTTACGCTCTAGTTCACTTTTACGCTGTTGAGCTTTTTCCCTCAGCTCATTCACTACATCTGGAAACTCTTCCTCGATCTCCAGAAGGTGGTCTAAAGAAAGTGAGAAGAGTCTGCAGGCATCTAAAGCTCGAACTGTAGCCTGCCGCCGTCCACCAAACAGCAAACATATCTCTATAAAAACAAAAAGGAAAACTTCAAATGATGGCTAGGAGGGTGGATGTGTGTTTACTGACATACTGTAAAATACAGATGTTTTCACTAGCATATCATTATTTTAATACATTTTACCCTTAAACTATGGAAGTTTTTTTCTGACAATTTTAAATTAATTTATTAAATTATCAAATAAAAATAAAAACTGCAAAAATAAAATAAATTAAATAAAATGAAAGGTAAACATGAAGTGCAAAATCAAATTAAAATTTAAAGTTAAATTTTAATATTATGTTCCCTTTAATTTAATCGTTTTTATTTTCAAATGCAAATTCTTCGTTGCTCAATGAAATGTTAAATCATCTATTGCTTTTATTTTTTTACTTTGACAGAGAAGATGCAATATCACATTGAAAATGAAATAATTTCATTTAATTTTCTATATTTTGCGGATTAAATTTTTATTAGATCATTTAATTACTTAAACAATTTAAAATGGACAAAAAACTACCATATTAAACTGCATGATGGTACAAAATAATGTGATTGGTCAATTCTGATGGTAATGTTAGGTTGGTTTTGGTAAAGTTCTGGCTACGTGAGAAAGTTTCTCATACATCACCTCCAAAGTGATCTCCAGTAGACAACACCATCTGGAAAAATTCAGTCTCCACAAGCACTTGTCCACACTCGATAAAGAACATACGATCAGCCCGAGTATTCTGATAAAGTATGATTTCACCTGCCTGGAAGATCTCATACTCCAGTTTCATCAACATGGCTTCAACAAATTTTGGATCATTGTTTCTAAACAACGATCCTTTCTTTAGCAGGTCCGTACACATGGCTGCCATAATATCCTATGAAACAGGAAACAATTATTATTTAAGAGCCAGACTCCTCCATATAGTGTGTTCGCTCTAAATTTGACGTTAATGGGCCAGAAATATTGATGGTCCCTCTAAGATGCAAAGCAATACTGTATAGAGGGTTTTCACGACGCGTCATCAGAGCGGAAGACGCCATATTGGAGGCACTCCGCATCACAAAGAGCACAGACACTGATGTATATGCCGAACGTCGACAAGGAAAATGGTTAATTATTGCCGTGTTTGAGATGGTACCAACAGCACATATTGAGAAAAACATTTGGATTATTATCGACATCCAAAAGTTATTAAAAACCAGGGAAAGGAATGCAAGAAATTATCAGAGGCGGCGCTTGTGGTTGGTAAAGCTCAGAAAAAAGGGTAGTATTGTATTAGAAATATGATTGAAGTACATAAAGTATAAAACAAGTATGCTTCTACTTGTGCTTTATTTAAAGAGTATTTAATATGTACTTTTTAAAAGTATACTTTTAGTGTAAGCACAAAATGTACTTAAACACAATTAAAATTTGCGCTGCTATGCCTTAATGCCAGTGTGCTTAATTGCTCATAACAAATTTTCTATTGTAATGATAATAATATTTTTAATAGTAAATGGTAAAAACAATTATTGCTTTTATTTTTTACTGTGCTTATTTTACTGTAAAGCACTTTGGTAGGACACTGGCTATTTTAAATTTGCTATATAAATAAAGCTGACATTGACATATGGGCTCTGCATGAAAACTAGGTAGGTCACTAACTTATATCGGGATATGCAACTGAAGGAAGAATCGCCGGGTCGTCACGGATCCTAGAAGAGGGAGCTCGTAGGAATCTGCATCGCCTATAAATTGTAATTTCTCGAAATATCGTGCCTTTTCTTGTGGTCCAAGTCCTTCCCTATATGCCTTTGCATCTTGGACGCGTTTTCTGTTGTTAAGACATGTCTACATTCACTTAAAGTATCCAAAGCGCATAATATTCCATTGTACTCCGTTCAGTTCTTTACACCGAGTGCCTCCACGATGGCCGCGCATCCGGGTTACCGCCCAGAACGTGACGTCGGTGAAAACCCTCTATACAATATCTGTCTCATAACTTTCTTTCTAAAGTCAAAACCTCTCACTAGCAAAATCAATGCACAGCCTCACTTCACACTTTAAAAAAGCTAAGCTTTCTATTCTCAGTGACCTTTCTCAGTGGTTTCGGGACGAGATCAAATATGTTCTTCTTATCAAATTCCCACTTGTAATGCACAGTGATTCGCTGGCGCAAAGCTTTGGGCAGCTGTCTGAACACCTTGGAGGATTGTAGTTGGTTTATCTGTAACATATTGGTCATGAAATTATAATTATAACATACCTTTTAGTTAATTTCATAAACGCTGGCAAACATTAGAAAAGTAGCTCAAGCACCTTTTTCATGTACACATTACTTGTGGCAGCGGCACGGACAAACGTCACAACCACAAAAGTGATGCATGTGATGAAGACTGAAAATCCAATCAGCATACTGACAATAACACCCCACTGTTCTTCAATACCTATATGACACACAGAATAACTTCAGTGTAAATTATATTTTCACATATTTTGTACACACTGCAAAAAATGATTTAAAGGAATATTCTATTTTCTTAAAAGAAAAATCCAGATAATTTACTCACCACCATGTCATCCAAAATGTTGATGTCTTTCTTTGTTCAGTCGAGAAGAAATTATGTTTTTTGAGGAAAACATTCCAGGATTTTTTTCATTTTAATGGACTTTAATAGAGCCCAACATTTAATACTTAACTCAACACTTAACAGTTTTTTTCAACGGAGTTTCAAAGGACTATAAACGATCCCAAACGAGGCTCAAGTGTCTTATCTAGCAAAACGATTGTCATTTTTGACAAGAAAAAATAACAAATATACACTTTTAAAGCACAACTTCTCATCTAGATCCGGTCCAGCGCGACCTAGCGTAAATGCGCAGTGACGTAGGGATGGTCACGTGTTACATATATAAAACGCAAATTTGCGTTGTAAACAATAAACTGACACAAAGACATTAATTAGTATCAGTTGACATACAACAACGTAGGAACGGTCCTCTTTCAACACATTTGTAAACACTGGGGCGAAGTTTCGCGTTCCTCTTCTGTGACCTCTTGACGTCATGACGTATTGCGTGGGGTCACGCTGACGCATCACGACCGGACTTAGACGAGAAGTTGTGCTTTAAAAGTGGATATTTTTATTTTTCTTGTCAAAAATGACAATCGTTTCGCTAGATAAGACTCTTATGCCTCGTTTGGGATCGTTTATAGCCCTTTGAAACTCTGTTGAACAAAACTGTTACGTGTTGAGTTAAGTATTAATTGTTGGTGTCTATTAAAGTCTATTAAAAATCCTGCAATGTTTTCCTCAAAAAACATAATTTCTACTCGACTGAACAAAGAAAGCCATCAACATTTTGGATGACATGGTGGTGAGTAAATTATCTGGATTTTTCTTTTAAGAAAATGGAATATTCCTTTAAGAAAAAAATTCTTAGTTTTTTTTCTTGTTTTCAGTAAAATATCTAAAAATTCTTAATGAGCAAAACAATTCAAGAAAATAAGTCTATTTTTTAGACCAAAAATCTCAAATTTAAGTGATTTTGTGCATAAAACAAGCAAAAAAATCTGCCAATGGGTTCTTAAACACTAAATTAAAAAAAAAAATGTTTACAAAATTTGCTTACCCCATTGGCAGATTTTTGGCTTGTTTTATGCACAAAATCAATTTGATATTTTTGGTCTAAAAATTGGACTTTCTTGGGTCATTTTGCTCATCATCTTAATTTGGGAATTTTTGGATGTTTTTGCTGGAAACAAGACACAAATACTAAGAAAATTTTTTCTTGAAAATTATTTTTCGCAGTGCACTTACTTAGTATTTTTGTCTTTTTTTCAGTAAAAATATCTAAAAATTCTTACATCAAGATGTAAAAGAAAATAAGTCTATTTTTAGAAAAAAATATACAATTTAAGTGACAAATGTGTGCTTAAAACAAGCATAAGTATCTGCCAGTGGAGTGAGAATTTTTTTCTTGAGAGTAACTGGCTACAGGATTGTTTTTCAGAAAATAAATATTAATAATTTTTTATTTAATATGGTCAAAATCCTACATACAGCTCCTTTAAAGATTTAATAATCAAAGAAAGAAAGAAACATACACTGACACAGACGTTTTGATTGGTGTGGTATGTGTGTTGTTATTATTATTTTTATTAATATTACTGTTGATGTTTTACAAAATATTAATATCATCACCATCCTTTTATATAATATTATATTTGTTGTTGTTAGTATTACTATTAATAATAATCATTATTATAATTATTAAGTTATTATGGGCATTAAAATATTCCTGTAATCATAATAATCCTTAGAAGTATTATTGTTATTACTACCATTATTGTACATACTATTATTACATAATATACATATTATAATTATTATATAAATATGTATTATTATCCGTTTAAATTATTATTATTATTTTTACAATTTTTTTGCTTATTATCATTGCTTCATAACAACACAATCATCACATTTGCTGTTTTGTTTTTGTTGTCTGTTTTGTTATTTAGTGTTCTGCTTAACTGTATGTTCTATGTTTTGCACTCTTAGAATGAATGTGTTAAAAACAACACATTAGTGTTGATTCTGGGATGACACACTAAATGCGTCCACCCATCATTTATATATTTATATTTTAACACAAAATCAACACAAAATGACACATAATGTGTTAAAAGCTTAACCCACAAAGATGTGTAAAAAATTAACACATCCTTTTTAAGAGTGTGCACTTATAATAAAAAAAGAACTATTAAGAAAAAAAGATTTGATAAACCCCTATAAGTTCAAGTCTTGGTAAAAGTGATGCTTTTATAAGCAAAAATTCACTAATGTGTTAAATGTCAAGTTTCAAATGACGTTTCATCAAATGAATAAATGTGAAAAGATGGGTTGTGTGTGATGTACGTGTTGGTGTTTCAGTAGATCTGTAGGACATCCAGGTCATTTGAAAGAAAGTTCTGAACAAAGCAAAAGAGTATTTTTCACCAACTGTGCTATTCTGCAAAAACAACAAACAGCATTAATTTTACATTACATTTTACCATCATAAAAGCCAACATATTCAATGGAAAGCCAAATGTTGAGACGTACCGTAAGATTCTCTCTTGTGACCCAGCAGTCAAGCGGAAACTCATCCAGAACAGGTATGAAGAACTGAATACATCCGTTCCAATGCCAGATGAGAAATATCATCAGTAAGGCAAATGTAAACCTAATAGACCTCCGGACTACGTCAAGCTGTATATCCGAGACCTACAATATAAACATATCACTTTTTACACTGATCAAATTTGCAATTTTCTTCATTTAACTATTTAATAATATGCAACTTCAACATATCTTCACTGAATTTTAAAAAAATTAAAAAAAAAAAATTGAGGACACATGCTCATGTTAAAAAGTTACAGTTCTGTATAGAAAAATCTTTGTAGCACCTTCGGAGGACTTCAGGTGACACCCCTTTCCATGGAAGACACATTCACAGGTCTCCAAAATGTGATTTTGATGTGAAAGGCGGGGTCCACGATGTTTGAAAGCCAATGTTGATATTTGAAAACACCTAAACAAACATGCCCCTACCCCAATAGAATCTGGACCTTCTGTTGATAGACCCGCCCCACACATACGCAACCCGGCAAGGATGTCGGTTAGTAGACACGCTCCTTACTGCTGATTGGCTATAAGTGTGTTTTGGTAGTCGGCCCGTCTCCTTTTCCAAAGCGTTTTTCAAACATCGTGGACTCCGCCTTTAAAACATTTTTACCACTAGCATCACCAAACAGGTCCAACAGTTTTCCAATGGCACATTTGCTTGTTTTTAAGTGCATTTGTCTCGAATAAGTGACTACAAATTTACCAGTGCTAACTTACATTTTCAAGTTCAGAGTAGAATCTCATGAGCCTTGGCAAACGGAGCACACGAATCATGCTCAGGATCCTCGCGAACATAAGCATCCTCACCATCTTTGAAGCCAACAGCGAGTTTATGTCTGCACTATTACAATGGTCCTGAAGCAAATAAAACATGGTTTTAGTGTAAACTGTCATGAGAGGTTAAATGGTTTATAGCAGGGGTCTCCAACCTTTTGTGAGCAAGGGCTTTGACCGTGGATAAAACAATCTGTATATTCTACTCAAAACGTTTTTGTTTTACTTGTTGATTTGTTTTTTCATTGTTTAAAATTTTAATATACATAAAAGAAGCTAAGCTGCTGGGGCAACCTGGTGTCCACGGCACCATGTTGGAGATCACTGGTTTATACAATCAATTTCACCTATACTACTGTAGCTGAATATACAAACTTACCACAATAACAATAATAATGTCAACAGGAAATGCAGCCACAACGTCCGGAACAAACCAAGATTTTAAATAATCTTTTCTTATGAGCTTTGGATCAAGGATGGGCACCTAGATCAAATAGAAAATGAATTGTTTCAACAGTGACCGACACTTTTCCTTATTCATTTTCTTCACAGTGATTTGAAAAACATAGTTTCTTAACATCATGCACCCAGTTTTAAAAAATGCTAGAGCCAATGAAGTGTTGTATAGCTCAGCTGTCGAGCATTGCATTTTGGAGGTTGTGGATTTGAACCCCGGGAACACAAGTAGGGGTGAGTGGGGCACAAACTAAAGCGTGGTTAATTGTAACATGGCTGCTTACTTTTTTTTTTTTAGGGCCGAGCAATCTGCCTTTTGGCCTTTTTCTCTTTTTGATCCCCTGTAAATTTGTGAAAAGTTTAGATATTGAACAAAGTGTGTTTTGGAGGCTTTAAAGTACGTTTCTTCATCTTTTTTTTCAAATTCTGAGTTGGGTGTGTAAGTCACCAAATTCAACTTTATATTATTTTAATCACTGTCTTGTTACCTAAAACATTTTGAAAACATTTTTACTAGTGATGCACCGATGTATCGGCCGCGGCCAGGGCCGCATTAATGCATGGGCTTACCTGGGCTTAAGCCCAGGGCCTCGGGCTGGGAAGGGCCCCGAGATGCCGGAAAAAAATAACAACCGCATTTTATAAAAAGTTGATACTCCCTTTAAAATTATGCTTAATCGCTTTGCTTTGAATGTCCGTGCGTGAATGCAGTTCCTGCGCAAGAAAATCTCTCACTTACTGTAGGCTACCCTGCAATCATTAGTGAGCTTTTTAAAATTTCTGTCTGAAATATCCATTATTGCATTTCTGAAGGCAACACAAAGACAGCTTTCTGATAAAGTGACCAAAGGTGCCTTTCAAGTGATGAACAAAGACGAAACTGAGGACGCGTTTTTATCTTAATATGAAAGACAACGTGTATATAAACATTCATTAAATGACTCCTCATAACATTTTAAAGCCAATATGTACAGAACAGCACACAAAGATATTACACAAAACATTTTTGATAACTAAATCTAATAAATAACAAATTAGATTCTGGGAAGCCTCTAAGTTCAGCGATCTTATTTCATTTTGAGATTTAGCGGGCAGGGAAATAAAAGACGAGAAATTACATAGCTATAATTTGTTACTGTAAATTATAAAAAAACAAGCTTTATATACAATTCCTTAAACGGTTCATTTATAACCAAAAAACACTGAAACTAATGATTTTATAGACACTATATATGCTTTATTATTTTGCACAGAAATATCTGATTGCTTTGATCATCTCTGTATTCACTTGAAACACCTGACGACTCTTATAACATTTGTTTCAGGAATCTCTTTTCTATCATTTGAAAGTTAACACCGACCGTAATATTAAATCACAAGAGAGACCAACCCGGAGAGACAATTGTGTCAGATTCAGTAGAGATATTTTTGCTGTCATCACCAAAAAAAACAAAAACTGCTTACCTGTTTTGTAGCTCAACCTTTGACAAGTTAAGCAACCTTTTTAAAAACATTTTAAAACTTATACTTGCCGAAAAAATCAGTTTGTTGATGTTTAGTTTGATAAACCCCTAAATATGATCACGCAGAGCACCTAGCACGTTCGGCTAAATTTAATGTGAAAGCATGCAACATCGACACAACGGAAAGCAATCCATAACTTACAGAACTTAAATTAGATCAGAATTTACCTTTACATTTAATAAAAAATAAAAACAAAATGAAGTCAGAATCAACAGAACATGGGTGCAAAATGCCTAAATGCGCAGGGGAATAAAACACAAGCCACAAATAGTTTAATCAGATAACACTAAATAATCTATCAATTAAATAAAAACAAGGAAATATTAAAATTAATTTTAAAATAACGAAAGTTTAGAATTGCCTGTTGAGGGACATTTTCTACGCGTCCCTTATTTAGAGACGCAAGCTGTTTTGGAATTAATTTAAAATCTTAAAAACGCTGCTAATATCAAACTTCTTTAAACCCAGATGTAAAAAATACCCTTTTAGTTTTTTTTCTTTTTATTTAATTACACAAGACCAAAAAAAAAACTTGATAAAATGTTGCACTCTGATAATAAAATATTCATGAATATCTCCGTGTGACTCCGGCAGATGATCTTTTAATTACTTCTAGTCGAAGCAAGCTTTATGGTCAATCTAGGTGAATATAAAATAAATAAGTAAATAGATAAAAATATGAAAATGTAACATTTTAAAAGCTAAATTTAATCTGAAGATTACTATGAAATGAATTAAAATTAAAATAAAGTAAGCAAATAACAACTGTAACATTGGATTAAATCTTTCTAATTACCTTATTGTTTAAAATCATGTTGCTTGTTTTGAACTAAGTCAAAACTGATTTTTAAATAATAGAGAATACTGTAATTGTAAACGAATATCTGATTATTTATTTATTTAGGTGAAGATTAATGAGAGAGTTTTTTTATTAAACAATTCGATATGTTGGCACAAACGCTGTATGGACATAGATAATAATGAGCTCAGCAAGTTTGTTGTAATGCTTAATATGCTTTTGTAAATTCTTGTCAAAACAGGTGTTTTTGCGTTACGGATCTATAAGTCAGCGTGAGTCTTGTTGATCTTAATAACTTTTTTACATAAATCAGTTCCCGAACTTTATCTCCCTTAATATCTCTGTAAACATCAAGCAAGTCCTGCATTTTATTTTCAAATTCCTGCATGTTTTTAAACCGAAACCAAGATAACATCAGACATGTGGATGTATGAGTAGTATTAGGTTATATTTCACTCTCAGACAACTTACAAATAACGATCATTTTAGATGTTTAATTAGTATATTTATATCGCTAGACGAGGGATTAATGTAGGCTACTTATTTTTTTCTGAAAACATCCCACTCATTAAGACAGAATGGGTCTCATGGAACTGTGCTGACAGACACCATAAACGTTTTAAAGGTGATGTAGCCTACAGTTTTGTCAATGTGCTTTCAAGTTTGTTATTTTAATGCTACAATAGAATGATGCATAGGCACAAGCTGTATGAGGCTTTAAAAATGAGATGTTTGCTTTCCATGCATAATAGTAACGAGAATCAAGTTATTGTCTATTTGATTAAAATTTTGTTTAAATGTTTACAGTTATTTAAGTTATAATTATATAATAAAAAGCTAAAATGCGTTTAAAATGACATTTTCATGTAATATGGCAAACTTCCGGTTTAAGACCCGCCCACTTCCGGTTCCATCAGAATACAAATACAGATACAAATAATTTTAAGACTGTTACAGATACAAATACAGATACAAATACTGACTCCGCTGCACAGCCCTAGAATGTAGGCTGCAATTCTGGCGGACGAAGGGCCACACAAAATGGTAAAGCCCAGGGGCCCCTTATAGTGTTAATCCGGCCCTGCGGCCGCCGATATTTATCGGCCGATTTTTGATGAATTTGAAACCATCGGCATATCGGCAATAGCACAAGAAAGGCCGATACCGATTGTTTATTAATTAACTGCATAAAGAAATCCATTATATGTAAAAAATGTTGTTAATAAAATAAATGCTGAATAGCAAAAACCACCTTTGAAGGTTGTCATGCAGTCTTATTATATTTGTTTTAGCTTAATTTGTGCCTCTCTTATTTTGTTGGTCAGTTGAATGTTAATTAGATTCAATCCATGTTCAGTAAAAATAATTTGATGCAGAAATAAACTAGCGAATAGACCAACTGTATAGTATTATATACAAGTGTTTAATATCGGTATCGGCATCGGCCAGAAGTTGTCTGTTTAAATCGGTATCGGCCCAAAAAAATCCCACCGGTGCATCCCTAATTTTTACACAGCGGGGTTAGTTGCAGAGGTGGAAAGTAACGAATTACATTTACTCATGTTACTGTAATTGACTAGTTTTTTTGTGTATTTTTACTTTTTTGAGTAGTTTTTAAAATCTGTACTTTTACTTTTACTTAAGTATGTTTTATTTAAAGTATTGTACTTCGCTACATTTTAAATCATATCCGTTACTGAGTAAAAAAATATTTTAAAAAACAAGGTGATAAAGACGCGCAACGGATGTAAATGGGCGGGGCCCGGGGAACGCGCAAAAAGAACCATGGAGACGGACGAGACAGGCGCGCGCTGATGCAGACCCGCCTCAGTTCAATTCTTATGAAAGAAACCCCTGGTCATATTTAAGTGACCACTTTCCACTGACGCAAAGCGAGTGTTTCATTTCTATGAAAGGTAGGATTCATGCTCTTAAGTACGAAATTGCATGACGCGTTTTTAATACCATGCGAATTATCTTCCGAGGTCTAGCAGCTTCGCGTCAAGTCAAACAGAACTTCAAAACCTCCTCAAGAATGCGCAGGTCATTAGACATTGCAGAGAGAGAGAGAGAGCAAGAGAGAGAGAGAGCGCGCGCGCGAGAGAGAAGAATAAGGTCATCAGGTACCAGGGAAGTAAGAAGATAATAAACGTGTCAAATGTATATAGACATGGCACTCATCTCATTATATGCTCATTTAAACTAGATATATAGTTTAATAAAATAATGTATGTTACCAGCAATACATCAATTACAACCTTACTATAGTGATTGTATTTACAAGCTGCTGACCACCTTCAAAAGTGCATAACTCACATGTAAAAATCATTAAACAATTCCATAAATGTTTCTTACTTTAAAAAAGCTTTTTATTTTATTAACTTTTTGTTATTGCACTTTAATTGTAAAGATGTTCCTACAATTAAAAACAACTAGTTTGAGATTGATATTCCCTTGTCGTTTTTGAACTATACTAGAATCCTCCACCTCTTCCCGCTGTAAAAAAAGTAACTTTTACTCTGAGTAAAGTTAAAATGACTTACTTTTTACTTTTACTTGAGTAGATTTTTAGACAAGTAACTTTACTTTTACTTAAGTAAAATATTATTAAAGTAACTTTACTTTTACTTGAGTACAATATTTTAGTACTTTTTTCACCTCTGGTTAGTTGTCTCACAGTGTAACAATTAAGCCTCAGGTATACAATGATAATGAAATGAAAACAATGTAAATACTATTAATCAAAATGATAACTGTTACTACAATATCAGGGAAAATAATAACTTACAATTATGATTTTTTTTGTCTTAATTATGCAGCCCTTTCAAAAAAATCTATTTATATGCATTGACCCAAAATAAAAGGATGGTTAGATGAAGGATCATGGTTGGATGAATGTGTGGCTATCTATCTATTATAGGCAGATATATAAACAATTTCCACCTTTAGTATATCATTTTATTGAAATATTTGTGTTTAAACTAAATTTTCTAGCATGTGATACAACAAACCTTCTGTATGTTACAATTAAACCCACCTATGGAGTAAGTTGTAACGTTTGCACTCCTGTCATTGTATGGTAGGTCCCACAAACAAACTTTAACGGCACATTCACACGGGGCGTAAGCGTTAACGCTTAACGGAAGGCTTGTCTGAAGCGTGGCCAACAGCCAATCACAGTGGCTGCTACACATGCTCCGTTCTTCCATAAACGTAATTGGCTGGCTCTGTCTAGGTAATTTACATAAGGCGATCTAATTGGCTGACACACGCGTTGCCGCTTGAAAAGTTGAGAAATGTTCAACTTCTGCCGTGAGCAACGGCACTGACGCAGCGCCGACGGATCCACAATCCAGTTCGGCAACGCATGACGTCACCCATTAAAAGTGAATGGGAAGCGTTAACGCTGGCGCCCCGTGTGAATGCGCCGTGGCCCGTTAGTATTCATTTGTAGCAGGAATGTGTGTGTGTTGATTGTGTAAAAAAATTATTAATCTAACTAAAATATTTTTTGAATGATAGAGCCAAAGCCAAAAAGCGTTAGTGCCCTGCTCTCCCCTACTGATAAAATGTATACCTTGTAATGCACTGTAAGTCTCTTTGGATAAAAGGGTCTGTCAAATATGTAAATGTAGATGTAAAATGCTTATACAGAAGCACATATACTATTGCTTAAAATTCTTTAAGCACACGGTAAATCCTTACAGGGTTACACGTTACTTTTGAAAATTAAATTCTGTATGGAGAAAATAAATAGGATTGTACTATCCAGAACCCAAATGGTTTGCTCTACAGGATAAGTGATACTCTTACCTGACCGTCTTCAGTGAAAATACCCATTCGAAAATTAATACCAATGTCCACACAGAACATGATGTCGGAGAAGACGTTGAAGGCCACCCAGTATCTGTGTCTATTACCACGTATATCCTCAGAGAACGCCATGTCCAGAGGGATTGTTATAAGATTGGCGAATGTTAAGATCACCATAGACATCAGATAGTAATATCTGCAAAAGTGAAAAGAGACAAGTTGCATTCATTTTAATCTGTCTAAATAAATCTACTTTATAATTTTTAAACTGATGTGGTGATTGAGGACCAGTGGCGGCCGGTGACTTCTTTTTTGAGGGTGCGCGATGCGAAGCTTGTCACAACATGTAGCCTGTCATGTGTGTAGCTTGTCATTTCAAAATATGTGTTTGGTGCATCATTGTAAACTTTTATGCCTCATGTCATGCCAAAATACATGCAGATGCTTTGAAGGGGTTTATGATAAACTAGACGTTTGCGTTTCCCAGATACTCATTTAATCTCATGTGTAATTAAAGTTTAGTGTTAAGTGAGTGTCTTGCGAGTATTTTGTGAACCTGAGCATCTTTTTTTATCATAAATCCTTTCGACACCTGTGCAGCAGACACATATTTTGACAAGAAGCATGACGCACATGGTTCACATGACATGACGAATACAAAAACATATTTTGAAATGACGAGCAACACACATGACACTCCAAACACATTTGAAAGAAAATTGAAATGCAATTTAGTGTTTAAGTGAATTGAACAATTAATAACACATTATCCACCAAGCTGTATTCATTATAGGTTTTCATATTTAAAATTAATGTCACCTCTCTCTGTGTGTGTGTGTGTGTGTGTAGAGAGAGTGAGATCCCATACGGCATAAAAAATAAATTTCTCTGGCCAAAAATATATTTCTAATATATGCTAAATACATTTTGTATAAAATAAAGCTCAATTGAATATATTTTTGAATTTGGAAATTTATTTTAAGCAAATACATTTCTAATTTTACATTTCAAATGGCAGGAATGTATTCTTTGCCAAAATATATTTAAAATCTATGCTAAATAAGTAAATTTTTTAAGTTAAAAATGTAATTTAACCTATTCAAAACATGTTCATAACATAAATAAAGTTTTTCTTCCATTGCAACGTGAATATATTAGCTTGGATTGAAATATATGGAGGGCCTAAATATATTTTTTAAGCTTTAATTTTTTTATTTTTAAAATATATTTCAAAATATACAAAAAATATATTTTGTAAACATATTCCAAAATATATTTCAGCAAAAAATATTTTTTGGCCATTTTTTTTATATTTTGAAATATATTTAAAAATATATTTGATTGTCATATGGCAGTGGTTCTCAAACTGGGGGCCGGGGCCCCCGGGGGGGCCGCGAGATGGTGCCAGGGGGGCCCCAGCTCTATAACATTTTATAAAATAAATTAATTTTCATGAATTCTGTGGAATTAAACCTAAAAAAATAAGGCTACTAACCAACAGCAGTACTTTGTATCATTCAATATGTTTTGTTTAATTAAAAGTTGAGTTTTAGAACAGTTTTTTGTCATAAATTTTCTTTGGGGGGGCCACAAAGGAATGCGCCGTACACAAAGGGGGCCGCACGCTGAAAAAGTTTGAGAACCACTGTCGTATGGGATAAAACACAAACAGATACACAGAGCAGGGTTTCCACACCTTAATTAACTTTAAATTCAAGGCCCTTTCAAGGACTTTCCAGGTCCAAAACCCTCAAATTAAAGGACTAAATATGGGGACACATTTCAAGTGAGAGCAACATAGTTTGTTACCTTTAAAGATATATTGTTACAATTCCCTTTCGAATCTGAATGTGTACATCATATTCAACCAATAGAGGGGCTTAACGACAAAGACAGGGTGACGCGAGAGCCAGGAAGTATATCGCTATCTGAAATATTGCCAAAGACGGCATTACAGGGACACAGGAAGTATGGCAATGGAGACGCAGTACCTCGTTTCCTTATCAGGGAACAACAGTTACATACGTAACCCGAGACTTTTTCATGTGTCAAACACAACTATGCAAAAAAGCATTTTGGTATGAATCAACATTCGCATACAGAAGATACAAGCATTTAAAGCGAACAGTTTAGAACATGTGAATTTTATTATATTATCCTACAATACACAGGGAATAATATGGATTTTTCCCCCAAAAAAACTTCTTGCATAAAATAGATTCAAGCACTTTCAATGACCTGTATCTATGCATGTATATTTTCAAAAACTTCCCAGGGCCTTGAATTATTTCCCCCCGATTCACAACCTTTCAAGGATTTCAAAGACCCGTGGGAACCCTGACAGAGGTGACAGTAATTTAAATATTATTATAAAAACGTATAATAAATATAGGGCACAGTGGATCATAATGCGTTTTGTTATTAGGGCTTGGGCGCCGCGTTGCATTCTGGAATGTGTCGGCCATGTTGATGGCCTCGCGAATGTAAACATACAGCAAGTCGAACGAGGAGAAGCAGCAGAGTTGGGAGAATTAAAAGAAAGAATAAATATGTTAAAATCCGGAAAAGGATGTGGAATTTACTGGGATATGTTAAACAGGAAAGCAGGTATGTGGACAAAATCGGAACTATTAACGGTTTGGATCCATATGAAAAAAAGAGTGAATAAAGAGCCATTTTAAGATAACAGCGTGGTTGTTGTGAGAGCACGATTTCACGCCAATCTGTGAGCAAAGTCACGTACAACCTAGCTTAGATAATACAGCAGTTTTTCTAGTACAGCTGTTTTTGCTGTCAGCAGAGGGATAGCAACAGAAAGATTTTTCCCGTATTTTGGGTGAGAAAACCGTGACATTTCCCTTATTTTCAATGTTGACTTAAGGTATATAAATAAATATTCAGATGTACTTCACTGTCGTATATATAAATGTCATTTATATGTCATGTATACACATTACTGAGGGGTTGAGGTTAATGTTTGGTTTCCTACATTGAATAAAACATAATGAAGTGTTGATCCTTATCGGTCATTTTTAATGTAAATTACTTTTAATGTGTTATTTTATTATTAATACAGCAACAGTTTACCATGGTTGAAAAAATAGCGACAAATTAAGACGCCCGATTGAGAGAAAGTATGTCTGTAAACAGAGCGCAGCAGTCCGAGTATGCAGTAAACGAGGCCATCAACATGGCCGCCATGACAAGTAATGACGTCACGATGCCCAAGCCCTATTGTTCAATTCACTAAAACACTAAATTGCAGTTCAATTGCCTCCGTAGGCTGTCAACAGTACATTTCTACATATATTTGAATCTTTGGTGTGGATCATTACATTGTTTATCTTATATCATGTCGAACCAAAACTTGCTCTGACAAGTCTGATCCATTATGCAAACTCACTGTACACCCTACTGGACGCAACAGGAACAACAATAGGGGCTTAAAATTTGCCTGGCTCCAAGTCTGCAGCCTCCCCGACCCCCCTACTCATCATTTATCAAACCTTTTGGTTACAACTGAGGGCACACCCTTTACATACTGTAAATTTGACTAATCCTTAACCCGCAAATTAACACTGCTAACAATGAAAAACCTTTTCATATCTTATGATGTTCTTCTCTCCAGCTTCATCATTACTATTTCTGTTAGTAAACACAGCTTTGTGTACGTTTTTTCTTGACCTTTAAGACAAAATGTTAATTTCTGCCTTATTTGTAAGTTTAATGCTAAAAATAATTTTTTTAAAGTAAGGGTTAATCGTCTGTTGTGATTATGGGTGACTGTGCGTTAACATTACCTGAGGGAACTCAATGGGTGTATCACCCAACCGGTGTGTTCACTTGGGCTTACTGCATCTTCATCTCTGTTCAAAGACTCTTTGCTTTTCTTGCAGACAAAGACACGTTTTAGGACATTAGTGAACCCAGAACAGCAAGTTTTATCAGGGCTAACGGAGGATCTTTTTGGGATATCGCTGCTCATCGTGGCTGAAGTGATTAACCGACCGCAGCATCCGCTAACGTTCGTTATTTTTGCGCGAGGTTCGAAAACTCAAATATAAACACACTCAACAATGCTATTGTGTTGCTAACCTTTGCCAGTATACATCCATGTATAGTTGTGTTTAGTTAGTTTAGTTTGTCTGAAAACAGAAAAGATGTAAAGAAGAACACATGACGATTTTTTTTACTTTTCGAGACGTTCTGCGCAGACAAATCGGCGTATGACATCAAAGTATCGCGAGAGCTATTTAAAAGTCACGCGCCTTGTAGCTACTCTAGGGATAAAGAGGAAGCTAAGCTACTTTCTGTTACGGTTTTAATATTTTGCTAAATAAAATTTTATGATACTACAAATAGAGGGTGTAACTGCAACATTCACAAGCAGGGTGTGACAGGGTTACGCTAAAGCCAAACTTTTATAAGGTCACCTTAAAGAAGCCAACGTTGACACGTGCAGATCACCAGTTGCAAACTGCGGATGCGAACCAGTTAAAATTAGTGATGGGAGAAACGAAGCTTTTCGAAGCTTCGAATCAATTGAACCAATTGCTTCGAAAATTGGATTCAGTTTTTCGAAGCAGTTCGAAACACCACACACGCTGGCGACCTCTGCTGGTCAAAATAGTGTAAAGCAGATATGGCCAAACATTTTACACTTTTTTTTTTTACAAAATAATAGCAAGATTTTTATTAAAATATGTTAAAAAAAAGTATTTAACTTAATTAAGACATAGTTAAAAGTGTATTATGTGTTTTTAGTTTTATTTAGGGCAAACAAATCATTAAAACTAACTACCCTTTTAATTATGCACATTTTTGTCATTAAATCTGTCTATAAACAATAAATAGACAAAATGGCAGCGTCATTTGTCAGAAGGATAAATGTTTTATGAACTTTTATAATAAAACTGACCCGAGTTCACCGAAAAATATTAGACACTCGTCATGTGATCAACTCCCCCTAGTGGTGAACCATCGGATTTTCGTTTCGAAACAGTAATGACGTAATGAAGCCTCGTTTGCTAAAATCACGTGACTTTGGCCAGTTTGAAACCACGCTCCGAACCACTGATTCGAAACAAAAGATTCGTAAATGTATCGAAGCCTCATGAAGCAGTGCTTCGAAAACGACCATCACTCCTTACCGTCCTTACACATGATCCTGGGAAAATCAGCGGGAAGTATGATTAGGGGTAACTTGGCGAGCTAAAACTTGAACACAAGCTATATGGGAGTCGGGAGACCTCCTTTATCTGTAAAACATTAAAATTAGTCATTGTCTGTTTAATGTCACAACACAAAACAGACAAATAATCAGTTTTGTGTGTTCATTATAGACCAGAGCATCGTTCCGGTCATCGGCTGGTTGAAGAGGCTGAAAATGACATCATCTATGAATGGCATAATCCAGCAAATGAATGATGTCATCTGATAATCTAGTTACTAAATTTATACTTGTATGAAGAATGTGTAAGTGTACATCATGTAAAGTATGATGCTTGTCCATAATAATGCCCGCCTTAGCAAACAAACCACTAAACGTTATAAAATGTAGCCAGCAGATGGCACCATTGATCTGTTTTGTTGTTTGGGTGTGGCTGTGCATGATAAATGTTATGGGCATCTGTCAATGCGCATTTATAGACTCATATATTATTCCAAAGGGCACAAATGCCAATTTTGGAAGAATGATCGTGCAAACTCATCAAGGAAATGAAAAATAATTAATAAAGTTGTTGGAAACTTCATTTGTTGGCATCGACTTGGCAGCCAAAGGGATAAATCAGTGGGAAATATTTGGACGAAAAAGATTTGATTTAATTTAACATTTAATCAATTCACTTCTGTTCTACTTCTTGGACTATTCAGTTCTACTCGTGAAATCTGGAATTGAGTTTTTTTATGATCAATCACTGGTTTGTGTTTCTTTTAATTTGAAGTTGTTTTGGATAAAGCGTCTGCCAAATAATTAAATGTAAATGTATTTAAGCTGATGATGACCGAGAGCCTTTTATCTTGTTAAGAGGAGAAATGGTGTATATTATAGAGCTTTCTTTCCCCAATAAATTGCATATTTTAGACAAAGCACAATCTGTAAAGGCACATCAAAAGTGTTTTGTGCAGATGTTTGTAGATGATATGGACGTGTCGATGGTTTAAATGAGATTGGATGGTTTGACATCAGACATGTGTGACACTAAAAGAAATAAGGTGATCAGCAGTGTTTCTCTTATCTCTGGAGTAAAGGATGGACGTGCTGTCTGAAATTGTGATCTGGGATTCTGGTTTTCCGTATCAGACAGATAAAGTATGAAGTCCAGCACTGATCTTATCTCACAGTCAACACATTCTGTCTCAGCACACATCCACAATGAATGAAACATCTTTTGACTTATGAAAACACAATTTTTGACTTTTAAAGTAGCAATTGCTTTTGGGATAATAATTGAGATATTATTAACCCAACCTGCTAGGATGTAATTTGACTATGCTGGGTCATTTTAACCCATAATGCTCGTTTAACCTATTGTTGGATCAAATATAAAAATTTTCTGGGTTAATTTAACCTATTATTAGATCAAATCCAGTGTTCAAATTATGTCAAAGATTATGGGTGTCCCCTCTGTCATTTTTTATTGGTCCTAGATATAGGTTTTAATCAAAGAAACCCCAATTTACCCTTAACTTAAACCCTAATCATATTTTACCCCTCAAATTTGTGTAAAATAATAGTTTGAGAAGATTTTTTTTAAAGGCGGGGTGCATGATTTTTGAAAAACACGTTGGAAAAGGGAGTCGGGCCGAGTACCAAAACACCCAGCCAATCAGCAGTAAGGGGCATGTGTACTAACGATATCGTAAATGTGTACTAATCCAAACCTAAATCTGTCAATTCTTCCAGAAAACAGCGTGAGGTGTCACTTAAGTGTCTACATTTATTTCAGACAAAAATTTTTTGGATTAGTTTATTGTAAAATTGGGACAAATAATGGACAGTATCGCTTTGTGGCAGCGCAGCACAATAATTTTAAATTCATGTAGTATTTTAATATTAATAAGTACCAGGGGACCCCCCTAATTTATATTTTTGTGATTTATAGAGAGTCCACAATGCTTATAGGAGGTCTGGGACCACCCCAGCCCCCCTCATTCTGAACACTGGTCAAATCTAAAAATTTTCTGGGTTCATTTTTAATTGTCCATTTTTGGCCCAAAGCTGGAATGGAAAACCCCAGAATTTATCAGAGAGTATGGTGAAGGGCTGGGCGAAATTGACTCAAATTATCTCTGTAATTTTGGGATGAATGGCAATATACAATAAATATCTCTACAACGTGGAATAAATGTTTACATGCAAGTCATGCATATGATGAAATTTTCATTTTAAAACTGGGTTTTTACCACTGTTTGAAAATATACAGTTGCACAAACATGCAAGCTAGATGAAAAGTTTACGTCTGACCTCAGTGTACATTTCTGGCTGTTGCAAAGACGGGTCATATTAGATCTTATCGATATAGACAGTATTGTCTCATCCTGTGTCCTGCAGCTGCTGTAAAAACGACCAAAACATTATCAACTTTTGATGTACCGCTCAGCCCAGTATGTGACAGCTAAACAAACTCCCTGTGTGTGTGTGTGTGTGTGTGTGTACAGCAGCGTGTGATTGTGTTTTTAACCTTCATCCAGTGTTGGGGATTAGATGACCCTGTTGAGAAGGATAACAGGAACATGGTGAATCTTTCTGAATCAGTGACACCTGCCTGGCTAAATCCGTTTCTCCAGATCACCTCCGAGCACCGCAGTATCTGCTTTTCTATTATAACAACAATATTATCACTGAATAATCTTGAAGTTGACATTTTCTTGAGATATGAGTGTTTTTTGCCCATGTAAAACTTCCTTTATAAAACGGGCAGTTCTGGTTCTTCATTCTGATTGGTTGAAAGCGTTCTAAGCCGTGATAAAATACCACAGTCTTTAATCATATTTTTAATTTGTCTACAATTGCACAATTAATGGTGATATCCAGACAAATGTCAATAAATATTGTTGAGTCATCTCGTCAATAAAGAGAAAACTTTCGCTGAGGAGTTTCTAACTCAAATTCATATTTCCGCTATCCACTGGGTGGCGAGCTTACCCAACTTAAAAACAATGTGTTTTCATCATGCTCTGAATCTGATCTTTTACAAAAGTTCTTCACAAAAATGGAATTATCTCCTCTTTTAGCTAAAAAATCTGAGAGGTGATAAGAAAACAAATGAAGGTAGGATGAAACGTTTTTTTTTGTTGTTGTTTGAAAGCGGATGGTCTGTTCTTTCATTTGATATTTTATGTTTATTTAAAGAAGATAATTTTTTTGCAAGGCGTTAAACTAAAACTGGGTGGCAATTAAAAAAAAAAAACCGCTGACGGGGAAAGAGTTCAGCATGCTTCCAAGCATGTTTGATCATCACTTCAACAGTTGCACGATATAAATGTTAATGTATATTTTAATCATATTTTCATTGTGTCTTTGCTGCGTCTATGTTGGTTGGGAACTGCGCTCTGTTTCAGTCACACTTGATTCTGAGGAACTACTTTGTTTGGCGGAAGAGTAATATTTGTACTAATATAATTACAACTTATTTGTGTTTGATTTTATGAAATCCTGCTATGCATATGAAGTAACCGTTTTATAAACACAATACGCCCCACGAAGCAGTGGGGTTACAGTGCATTTTATAACAGCTAAGGGGGCTTCGCGTCATGCCTAACAACGCACCTTAGCTGTTATAAAATGCACTGGTAACCCACTGCTTCTTGGGGCTTATTGCTTTAATTTACAATACTAATGTAACATATATTTTACTAGGGTGTTGCCAATGTTACAGGAGTTGCAGAGTGTTTCTTTATATTGCTATAGGGTGTTGTGGGTGGTTGCTTATTAGCCCAAGTCCACCCTTAGGAAATTACTGATCTCTTTCAATATGTATACCTATCCTATCTATCATCGTGTGTTTGTGCTCTTAAAATATTTGTACCCTTTTAAAATGTCTCCTATTCCCCAGCACTCTCTGTTCTGTACCTACAGGCGTGACATGAGCATCGGTGTCTTTTCCAAACTTTAAGATTGTTTCTGCTCTCTACATCAACAGCTCCTATTCAATTCCTTCATCCAATCTGAGTCTAGAAGCTGCGAGTATCAGGGGACCAAATTTCCTCTCTTAAAATGTCAATTTCATTGTCCTCTAATGCAGTGGTTCCCAACCTTTTTAGCCCTAAGTACCCCCACAGCCCTATCAGTAAGGCTCAAGTACCCCTTCATCGAAACTAAACCAAAGTTGTGTTTTAAAGACAAATAATTAGTTATTTTAATTAATTAATTAATTTTAAACATTAAAGTAAAAAGCACTGACTGATGAAGCATGTTTATTTCAACAAACCACTACCATTGCGATCAGTGTTTGCATTTTATCAGCTCATTTGCATTTTAAAACACACACCCAAAAACGGCACATTTTGCTCAGGCCTACAAAATGGCAATTTTGACATGCTATAATTAATTATCTGTAGGGTGTTTTGAGATAAAACTTCACATATGGACTCTGGGAACGCCAAAGACTTATTTTACAAATTAAAAAAAATCATCATATGACCCCTTTAAGGGCCAGATTTACTAACAGCTTGCGCAAACCATCATTTTGGCGTTAAATAACGACTGAACTTACTAAAGACACGCAATAGATATTTAGCTCTGAAAAGGTGTTATTTTTGCGACCTTATTGCATATGCATTTGTGGAAGGTTTCCTACATTAACATTAATGCGAGGAGAGTATTACATTTTGCCAGAGGAACATACTTTAAAATAAATATACAGTTTGCCAAGCCATGCTATGTTTAATTTGCTGGAGAAAAGAGGAGGAGAAGTCACGAGGAGAAGTAAAATCAGGTATTTCAAAACTAATTTTACCCTTCATCTTTCGTCCTCCGGTTCATAGTGTACTTTTACTTAGCTGGAATTTCACACTCCGCGGTCGGCATTTTCATTGCGATGTCCTGCCGAGGTCTCTTATTTGCGACCCTGTACTAATTTGCGCTGCTCTTAGTAGATTGCAGTGGTCATTAGAGAAATGTGCTTATGTCATTATTGTGCCTGTGTATTTTATTTGCGCCTTTGTAGTCAGGGACGTACTGGGACTGAAATTCAGCCCGGGACTTTAAGATGGAGAGGCCTTTTACGCGAGTGCCCTTGGTGCACGAGCAAGATTTTTTGCAGTTATTTTAATTCTAGTAGTGTTTTTATGGTATGAAGAGAATCAGATTATGCTGAATACCTTAAAGAAACTTTAGGATAACACCTGCCTCCTCAGGTTGTATAAGCAAGTCACCACTGCACTAAACACAACCAGGTCAGCAAAACCTAATCTCGAACACATAAGTCACAGTATACTGCTAACTACCAGCATGTTATGTGTACAGTCAGTTGGAGTGATAAAATTGTTACAATTACTCACACATACCCACTCAGATCATCAAAAACTACAATACAGTCCCATAAAATAGAGATTGTGTGTGTACGTACTCACTTTCAACTCTCCCTGGCTCCACTTCCCCTGTGCTGGACCCTGCCTCTGCTTACTGATTGTACAGCTACATATGCATGAGAAGAACATCAGTAATAAATATGACTAAGAATAATTCCTTTTTTTAAATTCAATCTGTGCTTTAGTCAGGTTATAATCTAGTAAGTGGAACTATTGCATTTTATCCTAGATGTTAATATGTAATATTGTGCTGTATTTTTCTATTTGTGTGTCCTTAATAAAGCTTTGATTGATTGATATGCCTACCCTGCTGAGAAAAACAGCATCAAACCAGCATGTGAATTATGCTGGTCTGTGCTGGTTTGATGCTGGTTTAGCTGGTGGTCACCAGCATACCAGCACCAAAACACAACATATGCTGGTCTTGCTGGTATGCTGGTTTTTCCAGCAGGGTAATATGATTGCCTACCCAGCCCTGCACACTGCCCCATCACTGTTTTTGTACTGGTTCCATTCTCCGCCTCCTCTTGTTCTGCTTTCCTTCCTCCTCCTCATCAATATGACTGCAAGGGTCATCATCAACCTGTCTCTCTCCATCAGTGACCTTAACAGCTAATATACAGACATACAGGGATTCCTTACTGTTTGAACACAATGATGACGTGGAAACGCATGCACGGGCATGTTGGCAATGGAAGTATGGCAAGAATCAGCAGTGAAGCAACACAGACAGAGAAAGTTATATTTAAAAGTTGACTTTATCAACACAGCTACCAGATCCGTGTACTATAGTGAAGTGAATAGAAGACGTTAGCAGATGGCCAAATATAAAGTGACCATATATACGTATATTAGTATATTATTAGTGCAACCAAACGCAATTACCAGACATTTTGATGCTGGGAAACTGTTTTGATAAACTTACTGAGTTGCTAACACGTTAAACTGGGGAACAACACCACTTCTGTTGCCAAAATGCGCACGCAGGCTATTTCATCAATTTCATAAGCGGGATAATGTAGATCGAGGCGGTACTTATAGCGAATACCCGTAAGGCTGATTCAAACTCCGCTTTGCGTGGGGTCCTGATAAGCCTGTCGGGGTTGTATTCGCTATAACAACCGCCTCGCTCTACATTATCCCTTATATATGCCTATATTTAAATCCAAACAAAATGATTTCAGTGTATAATAGATGCATCACTAATTGTGCACCTGTCCTGTCCATGCTGCTGGTTCTTCCTCATCTGCACCTCCTGCCACAGCGTCCTTTTGACTGCGAAAAAGGTCTGTTAATTTGCCGCATTTAGCTGCCTCTTGTGCCAACATTTTGATTTTTTAAGCCCCACCCATTTCTTTCTCTTCTTTTCTTGTTTTCGCAATTTTTACCGTCTTGTCTATGTTGCATTCACACGAATCCAAACCTGACCAAAAGTAAACTCTTTTGATCGGCGCCTTTGAGCCAATCGGATGTGAGGAAAAACGAGGATCAGTCCAAGTTGGGAGGGGCCGCTCTTATCCCCCCTCAAGATTTAAAGAATTGGTTTGGCCCGGTCTGAAACAGCGTTCCGCTGCAGCTGAGCGCCTGGTCAGGCATTTAAAAAAAAAAACTTTTTGACCTCCGGCCGTTTCGGCCTGAAATGGACCGGCCGTTCGGGATTGCTCCCGGAACTCCCGATGGCCAGTCCGCCCCTGTTTGTAGTAAATCACACTCAAATTTCCAACTCCGGCGCTTATTTGGAATTGAGCTCTCACGTCCTTTTTAGTGAATGCCCTAAATTTACTAAAATCTCAATTTAAGTTACTGATAATTAAAGTGTGCAAATAAGTTAAATTATTCTGTTCAAATATATAGAGAAACAAAATGTGTTAAGGCATTATCTATAAATACAAAAGACATCGGGACAAAATATGTTAAAACAAAATATGACAAAAACAATACAAAAGTTATTTTTGCATAATTTGAAAATGCAACGGCAGCGGGAATGAATATTATAACATTATTTAAACATTAATTATAGTTAATAAACTTTGTGTCTTTAGAAACTATTCAGGGTCATTAAAAATAGTCAGATCATTCTTGAGTTGGACATCGCTATTGCGTTTTGGATCATGCAGCGCATTTACTCTTGACGGCTAATTATATTAATGATAAGATTAAAATAAGTTGTCCGTTTTACAATGCTTTCCTCACAAAAATCAATCGTAGGTCAGTGACTGGACAAACGAAAGACATTTTTATTAAAAGTAAATGAGATCAAAGCAAAATGTAAATCTTTTCGCGTACCCCCTGGAAACTCTTCACGTACCCCCTGGGGTACGCGTACCCCCGGTTGGGAATCACTGCTCTAATGCGTCTGCCTTCAGCCTGGAGAATTACTCGGTTTTCACCTTTAGGGATGCTGCTAGTTTGTATGTTTTCAGAAATCCGTGCTGACATTTTCTAGCAGTGTTAAGTCGCATCGGGTATCGTTGAATTCCACTGGGTGAATATTTCCGTATTTTTGCTCTTTAAGTCAGCAAAATGCCAAAATTTAACCTATTTATTTATTAATGCGTAGATTAATAATGCACATTGTTCTTTTTAGGTAATGTCAAAGTCTAGCTATATCCAAATAGCTATTTCATTGCATTTTATGCCGCTGTTGTAGGTAATGTGGCCATTTTAAAACTTTGCTAATAGTTATCACAAAAATGTGATGACAGTAAGATTACAGCATTATAATAAGTAAGGATACATTTTTAGTACAGGTATTACCTGTGGGATACAGACTTGACCTTTAACCTAATCTATGCTGCTGGTTTAATATTTGACTACCAGTCTAGTGCTTGCCAATCCATCAAATCCAGATTTTTTAAATTATATTTTAACATAAACATGTTCCCATTAAAAATCCTGTTGTGGAAGGGAAATGGTTAATGTGTGTGCTTTTCCTGATGTATAATTTAAAGGTTTTTCATTTTTTTTATACTGTACTTAGTCTTTGTGACGATTTCTTGTCTTTCTTCTTCATAGTTACTGTGAATTATTAGTCAGTCATTCTGTCATATTAATTCAGTGATTAGAGCACTTAAGTGACTGTTAATCTCTATTACTTTACATTGACATTTTTAATGTAAAATAAGAGATGTTGTCCTCTCTTCAGGCCTCGTATATTTTTTATCTTTCATTAATTTCATGATTCCTTTCCCTCTCTCTGTTCTGTGTTGTATTGGGTTCGGCCTGCATACTTGGTAATTAAAAAGAAAATGAAATAATTAACCTCACAATTGAACCTTACAGTCTGGACCTTTAATTACCATAAAAATTAAAATAATCTATATAGCATTTGGTGTACAGAAGACTTGTTTAAAATGTTTACTCATTATTTTCTCAGTTCAGACTGGCTTTTGGACCTTCAGTAACCTGGAATAAATTATTCTGGGACTATAAAACTAGTCCTAAAATTAAATTTGACTTGAAGTACACTCAATTAGTGTTTAAAAACCTGTTTGGAACAATCATTATATTTAATTCAATGTTTTGCTGCAATTACGATCTTCCTTTAAAGTGCCCTTTATATGGTATTTAAAATTTTCCTAATATTTAAAGGTGCAGTGGGTAATTTTAGAAGGATCTCTTGACAAGAAATGCAAAATAATATACAAACTTTATGATCAGGGGTGTATAAAGACCTTTTATAATGAACCCTTATGTTTTTATTACCTTAGAATGAGACATTTTTATCTACATACCGAGAGTCCCCTAACATGGAAGTTGTCATTTTGTGCCACCATGTTTCTACAGAAGCCCTTAATGGACAAACTTTTTTTTACGAAACTGTCTCCGAAGATGACATGTTTGTCTGGTGGTGGCTACCGTAGTTTTTTCTATGCGTTTTAAATGCAATGGGTGAGCAGTTAACTGAGCCATTGGTTGCAATTCGCAACCTTACCACTAGATGCCACTAAAATTTACACACTGCACCTTTAATATATAAAAGAGTCCCCTACAACATGCTTAAATGCATACAAGATCAAAAACCCTGTAACTTTTAAAAAATATACATTTTTAAAAATTTATATAAAATATACATTTAACACCACCTTATTTTTCAAAGATTTAGTAATGATTAATTCGAAGAATTTTAAGGATTTAGTCAAGCACAAATATGATGGACTGATTAAACATTGCAGTTTGTAAATGCGAGTAATTTACATCTTAGCAGTAACAGCTTAATCCAGTGGTCAAAACTGAGAAATAAGCCAAGATGTGCCTTTTCTCATGAAGGGGCAGCTCCATACACGTGCACACTGATAGAGAAAGTGATAAAGTAAACGAAAGTGCATCTCAGCCAATTTAATGAGTTATCACAAATAGAAATGTAATCATTGTTTGGAAGCCGAAATAATCAAATTTGGTTTCCCAGCACTTCTTCTAGACATGACGTAAACCAGCTGAAGTGTTGGAGGGCGGGTCAGAATAAACATTGTTTACATGAAGAAGTATTATGGAAATGAGTTACATAGTGATGTAGATCTGTAGCAGATTTAAGATTCGAATTACAATGAAACTTTTTTATTGTGTACTTTCAGATTAAACATTTACAGACTGTTTACATCAAAGTTATAGTAAAAAATTGTCATCTTTTATCTACCTACCCTCATGTTTTTCCAAACGGTATGAATTTCTTTGTTCTGCTGAACATAAATTAAGATATTTTAAAAATGTTGTGTTATAGTCATGAAAAGTTTGATTAATTTATTCGTGTCTATGGCACGGAATTCACAAAAGTACGAATGTTTTTTTCGTGTAACCCGCACAAATTTCTAGAATTTCGTGCCAGTGGCACAACTTTCTTTTGCGTTTCATTTTATGTATTGTTTTATAATTTTTTCCCCTATTTTTAAATAATTGTCACTTGTGGTTGGGTTAGGATGTACTTTTATATATACTGGTTTCTACCACTGATTCATAGACCTTTTCATTGGGCGCACGTGCGGTGACGTGATAAGCGTCTGGTCTGAATTTTACTTCCGGTTTCTGTTTTTTCATTGTTCTGACTAGTTGCTAAACTGAACACTTAAACAAATACTTCATCGAAAACAACAAATGTTTTGGGTTCCTATGTCATCTACATGTTGTTTATTTTGCTTGCTATATAAATAAACTACCTTAAAAGGACTTTGTTGTTATTTATTCTTCACAGAAATTAGCGGAAGTTACGTGAGGACCACGAAAGCCGCTTGTTTATGTTTTTACTGCTGAAACCGTCTATGTAAATGACTGGATTGCGCATGACGTTGAAGAATTGTGAAGCCACCGCGCCGCCATATTGGTTATCAGATTTTAATGATAAAACATCACTTTAGTCTCCATTTTTATATCTGAAGCCTTCCTGTACATCATACAACGCAAAAGTCCTAAGCATGTACAGTTATTTACTGAAAGTACATTTTGGTTTTTAAACAGTAAGTTGCTATACATTCATCTTCATTACAGTATCAGATCAGCGGACAGATCGCACCACAGCATACTTAGTATTAATGACAAACAAATAAATAATCATGCTTTGCACTGTATGTGTTTTGCAATTATGTTATCTTCACACGTTACCTAAACTTATTCAGAAAAATAATGCTGACTGTGTAGCTTAATTTCAAAAAACTTTATTTATCCCCGTGTCATTAACAGAATGCAGCAGACACACTTACCTTAACGTTTTTTATAAATCTCTTATCCTGCTCGATTAAACCCGTACGAAAATTTACCATGGTTTTATTGTGGTAAAAGTGTAGTAACCATGTTTTTTTTGATGTATTGATTACTATCAGCAAAACTATGGTTTTACTACAGTAACTATGGTGTAACTTTGGTTTTAGAAAACCATGGTTAAATTTTTGTGAGGGAAACATAAACATTGGAAATAGCACCAGAATTAACAATTAATTTACTTACACGTATCCTAAAAATTCATCTTGTGTGACTGATACGCTGTAAACCGGGTGAATTTAGATCATGATTTTGAACTTAAGTCAATGATGCCCTCTGCCAGTTGGGCTTACCAAGATGGCCGCTCGAACTCTGCGCTGGGTTCACCTTACGCTGTTACGTTAGCGTTCTATGCGCAATTCAGCCATTTATATAGATCAGTGGTCTCTATGGGCCCTATTTTAACGATCTAAGCGCATTGTCTAAAGCGCACAGCGCAACGTCTAAATGGGCGTGTCCGAATCCACTTTTGGTAATTTAACGACTGGAAAAATGGTTTGTGCGCCGAGCGCATGGTTGAAAAGGGTTGGTACAATTTTTTTATGAGAAATGGGAGTATTTCGGGCGTAACGTGCAATAAACCAATGAGAGTCTCAGCTCTCATCCCCTTTAAAAGCCTGTTGCGCTGGCGCTATGTCTAATCCCTATTTAGATGACGGACTTTGTAAACTGAAAAACTAAGCGGAGGAAAAAGATCCCCAGTTTAAGATTAATGTTAAATAATTGTATTATTTTCACTTGTATTGAAATTGTCGCAAAAGGGGGCGCAAATGCATTTGCTATTTAAACAACGCGGCGCTAAACGTGAAAATTATAATTGCGCAGGGTGGCAAATAGCAAATGACACTAAAGGTATCCTAATATAAGAAAATCCACCTGAGGGGCACTTTAAAAGTAATTTAGTTTTATTTATTTTTTATATAGTTTTTTATTATACAATGTGAGCAGTTTCTCAGTCCACTTGACAATAAAAGTCTTTGCGAGTCCCTGTCTCGTCTCAGTTCGGTCTCCTGTGGATTGTCTGTCTTCTGTATGAGAGTGATAAGTGACTCTTTCGTTCGATGTGACTGTCTAATCTTTGCTCTCGCAGGATTCAGCTCTGTTCTCCAGCATTAGTTACGCCTCCTTAGAGTTTGTCTCAAGCTTAGGAAACTGTGTTTTCTTTTTAAAAACATCTCACATACACTCGTGAGTAATCCACTCTTTAACTGTCAGGGGCTTTCTCTCTCAGGCATGGCTGGAAGAAACCCGAGAAGAGTCGGTCTGTTTCAGATTGATAGGAGAAACATCAGCACTTAGATGTGATTTACTATGCAGTGATGTATGCTTCAGCTAAACCGCGAGAAATGTTGAATCTAATAAAGTTGATTTGTTTGGTTTTTCAGCGAGTTGGCAAACACCTGCATCTTCTCAGTTTCTAACTGGTGCGTTTGAATTTACGACGGGCTTACATGAAAGAGTTATGTGTGTTCATTAGCTGAAGAATATCACAGTTATTAAATGAACCCCGGCAGACTTTAATTTACTGCAATAATGTGTTAAATTAAATTAGCTGAATATATACCACATTTTCCTCACAAAATTATAGATGCCTTCATTTAATTCCTCACACAGAGCTGTACTTGTATTTGTCTTTTATCATATTTCTGAAACTTGGAAACGAGTTAGCATTTTAGCACTTCCATCGTCCTAAGATTTTTTCGAATGGGGTTTTGGTTAATCACCTTAAATAAGATATTGAGTTAACACGAGTCCAAGATATTTTCACGTTTTAACATAACGACATAACATCAATAATACCCCCACATGATTTTAAAGCTTTAAAGTGTCTTTTAAAGGATGGTTGCTAACAAGTTGCTACCTGGGACAACAGACTTTGTCGGGGACCTTATAGGCTCTCTAAGCGAATAATGTGCGACGTCACTTCCTGTTGATGTTTGAACTGTTTTCAAACAAACGGAGCGTAGCTAACGCCTCCCCCACCCACAACCGTCCGTGCGTTCATGAACGCGCCCAAACCCCACCCCCAAATCTTTCTTGTCATTTATTGGCTGAAACACTTTGTTATGTTTTGTTGTGCTAGGTTTGGCCACTATGTTGATATTGCCGTTTGTCGAGCCTGAGCTGTCTACAGAGAACTCGTTTTTTTTACAGTTTGATCAGCGGACAGGCAGCAATCAGATAGTGAGGAGATGTTTGCTGTATGTAACAAAAAATGTTTTATGGTCTAAAACACGTCAATTCGCTTAGAGCGCCTTTAAAGGGATAGTTCACCCAAAAATGAAATAATGTCATCATTAATGACTCACCCTCATGTCATTCCAAACTCGTAACGCTGCAATCAAACCAGCCATTGTAGGGGCATGAAGCGCGAGTGATTTCAATGTTAAAGTCACCATGAAACGGATGTATCAATTGCCTAATTTTCCCCGTGGTGACATGTATCAGAGTAAAACCGGCCTCTGAAATGAAATAAGGCGGGGATGGATTTGAATTTGTCCATCGAGATCTGATTGGATCATTTTAAGTTGGGTCGTGTTGCTAATTGCTAATCGCAGCGATATTCTCCCGTAGCCTACCCCGCCCACCTGCCATACATTATGACCGTAAGTAAAGAGAGATCGTTTTTAGGAGGGGAGGAGATTTGCATTTTTGATTAAAGATTAGGAGGGCGCATGAATTTTTAAAAATTAATGAAGCTCACAGATAAATAATTTGTAAAAAATACCACAATATTACAAAACAAATTACAGTTTTTTATTTTACTTTTCATTGCAACTTTAAGTCAATGTGAAGACGTGTTGATGCGGCGCAAATGAGGCGTTTAATGCAGCACGGTAGACGCGATTCTGCCTCATTCACACGTCTAGTTCGCGCGAATTGCGCGAATTAAGCGTTGCTGCGGCAAACGCGCGAGTTGAAAATTTGAACTTTGGCGGAAAAACGCACCCCATTAACCAATCAGGAGCTTGCTCTAGTAGTGAAGTGATTACAGAAAGCGAGCAAAGTTGCATAAGCCCCTCCCATGACGCAAATTTCCGCGTGAATGTCTTGATGACTGGAATTTCACATGCGTCTTTCACGCGCAAATGAAGCACGTAAACTCAAAATGTTCAAGCGGCAAACTAGACGCGGCAGACACGATTTTGACGCCTTAAACGCGGCTGTTAGATCTCCGTTCATCTTTGGAACACAATTTAATGGTGCATTTACACCAACCGCGGTAGAGGCAGCAAAAATGCGCTATTCCCGCGAAGTTGGACGCTTGAAGTTTATTGCGTCTTTGCATTGACTTAAAATGTAAATCACTCGCGCTTGCCGCCTCTATCGCGTCTGGTGTGAACCCTGCATAAGATGTTTTATATTTAGTCTGAGAGCTTGCTGACCCTTCATTGAAAATCTACATACGGTATACTGTCCATGTCCAGAAAGGTAATAAAAACATCATTAAAGTAGTCCATGTGACATCAGTGGGTCAGTTAGAATGTGTTAAAGCATCGAAAATACATTTTGGTCCAAAAATAACAAAAATTATGACTTTATTCAGCATTGTGTTCTCTTCTGCGTCTGGTGGGAAGCGTGTGCGCGAGACTAAAGTCATGTTACTGCAGTGACTTGTCTGATGTTATTCTCAGACTATTTTTTAAACTTACAGCGTGCTTCTCCCTCAGATTGTAAACGAAGCTCGGATGCAAAAAAAAAGAAAAACAGCTGGGGCGCACCAGATAACACGTCAGCCATGTCATACGTCATCCGCATCACTGCAGTCCCGTGACTTCAGTCTCGTGCACGTGATTCACAACAGAACCAGAAGAGAAGACAATGCTGAATAAAGTTGTAATTTTTGTTATCTTTAGACCAAATAGATTTTCGATGCTTCAACACATTCTAACTGACCCACTGATGCTACACGGACTACGTTGATGATGTTTTTATTACCTTTCTGGACATGGACAGTATACCGTACATAGATTTTGAATGAAGGGTCAAACAAGCTCTCGGACTAAATATAAAACATCTTAAACTGTGTTCCGAAGATGAACGGAGTTCTTACGAGTTTGAAACCACATGAGGGTGAGTCATTAATGACATTATTTTAATTTTTGGGTGAACTATCCCTTTAAATGTCATCACGCATAAAAATCTCAAAAACAACATGGGCACAATTCCCCACAAACATTCATCCTCACCGGGGAACATGTTTTTAAATAAGTTTTGGGATTTCAGTTCAGCATAATGTCCTCACGACCTTTCAAACTGAAGGCAGCAGTCGTAATATATGATATTAAAGCCATTATGAGGAGCTCAGATGCAAAAGCCTCTAAACGTCAAAAATAAGATAACGATATTAACCGAAAGCTTTCAGTACGTATTATACGTTCATCAAATACTTTTGCTTCAAATCTGCTAAATCCCAGCCTTGGATCATTCAGGAATACTGGTTTGTTGGCAGAATCCATAAAAAAACGCTCATTCACAAGAAAACATGTCAGATGCACGTAGATGATTTTGGATCTGAGCTCTTCATATATAGGAGTTAATCCTTTTAGGATGGAGCGTGAGACCTGAGGCTGTTGTTACTGTAGCAGTGTTTTAAACAAGCAGGCAAGGTCATTTGCATTTGCTTGATATTATACAACTACAACAGCAGCATTAAAGGGACTCGTGGGTAAAATGCCACGTGAATGGCTTTAGATACACTACAGTGGTCCTGACACCGGGGGTCATTACAACAGATGTGAGGGCAGGTGGGATGCTGTCAGCTGTCAGAACAGACTGGAAACACTAGCCTGCAACGATGCACACAAGCATACAGAAGACGAATGAGGAGATGTTCTCCTATTTGAGACATAGAGAGATTTTTTCCATCCTGTGTTTCTATGGGAGATAAAGTCACTCTTTTCTGGGAGATTTTTGTGTGTGCTTTGAATTTTGTGCAGGACGATGCACCGACTGAACTGAATAACGGATGACATCACAAGAGCATGAGCAGTTCAGTGAGTGACTGCATTGCTGGTGCATGTGAAGTGATGTCAGAGTATACTTGCAGTGCACACACACACCCGTCTCTTTTGTATGCCTGTCTCTGTTTTTCTCTCTCTTTTCATCTTGTTTTCTCTGTTTTCTACAGCTTAATCATTTAGATGCAAACTGCAACATAAGTCATGAGCTGCAGGCTCTGAGTCTTTCTGAAAAACATTCAATGCTTCAGGATCATCCCTGAAACTTTACAATAACAATTATTCAATAGATCATAGTCTGTCTGAATTACAGAATGAAACGAATCCTTAATTTTCAGCGTTGAATGCTTGTGGGTAATGGTGTGTGGTGACTTTGAAGTGATTTTGGAGATTACTTTTCAAGATAATTGCAGTGGCGCTCAAAGGCGAGAATCCATAAAAGCACTTTGTAAAGAAAACCAGATTTGAACATTTGCCGTCACAATGCTAAAGTGTTATGAAGGTTGCAAGGGCATTGCTAGGCAGTGCTGACTCAATGGCTTACGTTTAAAGATCCCAATTTTCTATGATATTCTGGTCAGCCGTCTCCATCATATCTGAAATTAAGTCTATGGGGCGGTTTCCCTGACAGGGATTATCTTAATCCAGGACTAGGCCTTAGTTTAATTAGGAAATATAACTAGTTTTAACAAATATGCCTTAATAAAAACATTACCTGTGTGCATTTTGAGGCAAAACAAAGGGCCCTGATGTATTTTAAGATATGTCAGTTCAAGTTGTTTTCAGTTTGGACAGCTCTTAAAAATGTTTAGTCTAATCCCTGTCTGGGAAACCACCCCTATGTGATTTTTGTGTTTGTCAGTCAGACAAATAATCAGCAAAAAATGATTTTCAAGAAAAAAATTGTTGTTTTCAGTAAAAATATCTAAAAATTCTTAAATTAAGATGCTTTTTCTTGATGAGCAAAATGACCCAAGAAAATAAGTCCAGTCCTAAACCAAAAATATCAAATTTAAGTGATTTTGTGCATAAAACAAGCAAAAAAAAAAAAAATCTTCCAATGGGGTAAGCAAAAAATCTTGAACATTTTTCTTAAACACTAAATTCAAGAAAAATTTGCTTACCCCATTTTTATTGTTTTATGCACAAAATCACTTAAATTTGATATTTTTGGTCCAAAAACTAGACCCACTTTCCTGGGTCGCTCTGCTCATCAAGAAAAAACATCCCAATTCAAGAACTTTTAGATATTTTTACTGAAAACAAGACATAAATACTAAGAACTTGGAAAAAGATGGAAGTTTAATATTTTAGTTTGATGGTTTGGTATTAACCCAAGTAAATGAACAATATGTAATAATAATTATTCTTGTCTTAGCAAACATCACTGAGCAAGAAGTGTGTAACACATCACAAAGCCTTTGTGCTCTTTCTCTGGATGTTGGGAAGCAGGTGTTTTGGATAGTAAATGTCCAGCCTGCATGTCGGTCAAGGCAATAATTGACTCCATAGAGACCAAATGTACAGTTCATTTCATGTAAAGACACAAAACAGGCACTCATGCTTGTGTGGATATTGTGCATTTGCTGTGTTTTAATGGTTATTTTGCTCTCTTTAATGTGCATAGATTGAATTTTGTATCTGACCTGTAAAGCCTCCCTGCTCTGTCATTTCTGAACTAATCTACTATGCACGTGTGTGTGTGTGTGTGTGTGTGTGTGTGTGTGTGTTCACAAAACCCACTGTAATCTCATGTATGTGGGTGTGTGCACGTATACGTTAATTAAAAAGTGCACAACCATATAATCTTACAGCACGATTTGAATGTGGCTGCAAGCATTTTGTGTTACTGCAGTACCAGAAGCCAGAAAATCTGACTTTTAGTTGATCAATACCAAAAATGTTCTTATTTGATAAGGGGCTTGATGCTTTTTCATATGTGGATCTTGGCTTGGAATATTCTGTCAATTTAAAATAAATTAAAGTCTCCCCGTATTGATAATTTTATTACTTTAAAATCTTGTCTTTGCGCTTCGTAATAGCATATAAAAGTTTTCATGCAGTAATTTCTTCTTGCTTTTAAATAGCTTGAATCTTTTTCTACACTGATGCCTCATTTAGTATACATGGATCTATGAATATGCAAATTAGTCCCAGCTTCTATGCAGTTACACTACCTCAGCTCAGACCATAGATATGAATATGCGAATTAGTCTCTGCCTCCACTGAATCACACCCGCTTGGACCATAGATGTACATAGATGCCACATTCTGCAATTACAGACACATAACTGGTTTTACCATGCATACGTGAAGTGTGCGTTTTTTCAGCACAAATTTTTTAAGCGCTAATGTTAACAGGTGTGAGCATTGCAAGTTCAACACAACATGTAGCACGTCATGTGTGTGGTTTACAATTCATAAATTCAAAATATGTGTTCGGCGTGACGAGTGAACCTGTGTGCATCACGTGTCTTGTCAAAATAAGTGCCTGCTGCAGATGCGGCTAAAGGGTTTATGATAAAACAGACACTCGCGTTTGCCAGATACTGTCATAATCAGTGTTGGGTAAGTTACTCAAAAAAAGTAATTAATTACTAGTTACTAATTACATCTTCAATCATGCAATTAGATTACTTTACAAATTACTCTCTCCAAAAAGTATTTAATTACTTATTCCTAACTACTTTCTAAATCCTATACAAGGATAGGCTTAAAATGGCTTGAATAAATAATATATAAAAGTACATCAATTATTATGGTCCCACTTTAGGGTCCAATTCTCTCTATTAACTAACTATTAACTACTTTTGCCTAAATATACTCCAACAACTAATACTAAAGAAGTTATAAATTTTAAGTATTGGTAGAAGTGGGGAGGGTTAAGGATGTAGAATAAGGTTTTGCAGAATCAGGCATTAATATGTGCTATTAAGTATTAATAAACAGCCAGCATCTCATTAATATTAATGCTAATAATCAACCAGTTAATAGTGAGAATTGTAAACTTAAACCATGTTTAATCCACTATTGTTTTATAGTATATATAATTGTTTAGAGTCCATACACAGTATTTAGTTACATCAGAAGTAACTGTAATTAGATTACAAGAAAAATAAGAGTAATCCCTTACTTTACTTTTTCAAAGGAAAAGTAATTTAATTACAGTAACTAATTACTTAGTAACTAGTTACACCCAACACTGGTCATAATCTCATGCATTATCAGAGTGTCTTGCATGTATTTTGTGAATGTGAGCGTCTCTTTTATCATAAACGGTTTTGACGCGTGTGTGACAAAACACGTGATGCACATGGTTCACATGAAGCAACAAACACATATTTTGAAAACACGAGCAACACGCATGACACTCCGAACACATATTTTAAATTTGCGCCCCTCGGAAGAGCAGTCATGAGCCGCCACTGGTGACATAGGAAACTGAGACGATTTCAAACCGCGGGAATGAGAAACTCCAATTTTATGGAGAAAATAATCAGCAATGGTGTTGAATGATGAATTTACCTAAAATTTGTTCTCATGCATATTTAAAATACCACATAGACATATAAGCAACAATAAAAACTTGATTTTCATCTTTAAGTAAATGATAAAAATGAAAATTAAAATAAGATTAACCATTAATTATAAACTATAGGCGCATAATATGCGCAAAAAAATTAAAAGACAAATTTTCATTTTAATGTTCGCGGTGACAGTGATTGAAATATAAAAAGCAGCTGATGATTTAACATTTCACTACAATCTCGAGGCAAGACTAAGCTTTTAGTAATGCTCATGCATAGTGACAATTATCTATAAAAATAAAGCTTTCATTTTAGGTTCTCTTTTATTTCATAATTTTCATTTTTAAACTCAAATTGTATGCAGATTTTGTGTTAATCAGTGGGTGGAGTTTACTTACGTAATCGTATTATTTGACAGGGAAGATGCATTGTCACCATGAAAATTAAAATAAAAAAATTAAATTTTGTCTTTTCAATTTTAGCATATATTTTGCATATAGTTTTCTATAATGAAATCGTTATTCTTCATTTATATAATTTACTTAATTTTAGTTCTGTACTTTAGCATTACATCCACTTTTATTGTAAGAAAGCATTCGAGTCTCAGTCAGCAGATGGCAGTAGAGTTCTTGTGTTATCTGCACATAAAACTTCAACATAACAATATGACTCTAGAGAAAAATAGCCACTCCCTTCATGGATACTAAATGGGATGAGCTTTTGTCATCTGGTGCAGTCCTAAAAATAAAGGTGCTATAAACGGTTCTTCACAGCGATGCCACCTTTTTTGGTCCCCCAAATAACCATTCAGTCAAACATTTAAAAACATTTCTTTCTTATCTCGTCTATAGATAAGTACAAAATTCCAATGCAAAGTACCTTTTTTGCAACAGAAAGGTTCTGTGGATCTTAAAGTATATTTATGTCCCCATTGGGCCCTATAGGAAACGATAATTTTCCTACAGGAATTTGTTTGAGAACTCAGCGATGTACAAGCGGGACTGCGACCTCTGGATCTTTCTGGTTCATTTTCAGCTGTCAATAAAGCCTAATTAACACTCATAAGTAATAAATCATCATTAGACTTTGGCTTTCCTGATGAAGTTAAACTTATGAGATGGAATTCAGATTTCAGTCTTCCTTTTTATTGCATTAAAGAATAATGCGTAACCTTTTATCTTTAGAACCAAATAAAAATGTATTTACTTGCAGAATGTCTGATAACATCACATATCATGGTATTACCGCAGTGCTTCTTTTTGTAAGGAATATAAAGGGCATCTATAGTGCAGAGAAACCCACAACCATCTACCTGCACAGAATATTAATGCTGGGATCAAACGCACACACAAATCTGTGGTGATTTTCCACAGTATTCCAGGTGCTGTGGGATTTTGGGATATCCAACAGCTGTTATAGCTTTGGGATGCTGGCGATAATCCCATTCCTGTTTTGTTTCTGATTTAAAGAGGTTTTCTTAACATGTGTTCTAATGAAACTTTCCAGCGTTGACTGTGTTTTGTCTCACACTGTTTTTATTTTACCAGTCCGAACATGATCGACGTTAAAGGCATAATATGTAGGATTTTCACCACTAGAGGTCGCTATTTCACAATAACACAGGTGAAGCTTAAGCTTACTTTATTTTTTAAATGTCGACAAAAAACTATTGCAAAATTATGCTGTTACATTAATCGATGATATGCGACTGAAACATAGTTTTTCTTCTCGCAATAAGTCATTCCACATCATGTTGACTGTTTACTAATATCACATCCACCACACTAGGCATTATTTTTAACCGAAGGAGACGTAAGAGTATTAACATTAGACATTAATGCCAAAAAGCTCGTCCCTTTTTAAGAGCGCCAACGTATAGGGGTGATTCTCATGAAAGCCAGACTTAGAAAGTGCCCAGCTTTAGGATTTTTTTAATAAGCCCTTGAAACCAATTTTTTTTTGCACATATAAGAGTAAGATCCGAACTTAGAGGATTGAAAAATATTTCCTATAGTATTATTTACATTTTTTAGATTATCATTATCGAAAATGATCATTACCGCAACATGATATTACATTAAATATATGCATTTACAAACTCATGTTTCGGTAATGAGAACTAAAAAGTTGTCTAGGTACTATGACAAACAAAATTTCAACTTTTATCTGGAAAGAAAAAATAAGTGTCACAGTCAATTATGTCCCTTCCAACAATTTTTTTTTGAAAATGTTAGTTCATTGAGGGCTTAAACAATGATTGAAAATTGTTGCGGAGGATGAGAAATTTTTCTTGGACACATTTATATTCCTTATTGTCTCTAAATTTACTAATGATCACCAAATACCACATGTTTCTTTACTGTAAATGTTTATAGTATAACATACACTGAAGCTTTTTATTTTTTATATTTTTTAATGATAAATATTTCCATGTCAAAGAACCCAAATCCAGTCATGGACACGTTGCGGTAATGAAAACTTCCCCCTTATATGTGAAAAAACAACAAAATTGGTTTGTATGATGTAATTTAAAAATAATGTACAAAATAGTACGTGAAGAGATGTTTGTAACTATATGCAGCTTATTTTGATAGCATTTAAATTTTTTATCAAAATGTTTCATGACACTAATTTCGCGAGAAACACCCATAGGTGTTTCTTGAGGTAATAGTACATTATTTTAAAATGATCTCACGGAAAGTTGTGTTATAGTAACGAAAAAATTATTAATTTATTTGTGTCCATGGCACAAAAAAGCTGAATTTCGTGCCATGGACATAAATAAATTAATCCCAACATTTTTTTTATCAAAAATTATTTTTGTTTTGTAATTTTTTTCTTATTTTGATATCATTGTTGCTTGGGGTTGGTGTTAGGATCACTTTCTGTTACATTTTTAGACCCAAACCCCAACTCTAACCCCAACCCCAAGCGACAATGATTTAAAAATAGGAAAACAATACATAAAATGACACGAAAAAGAAAGTTGTGCAATGGACACGATAAACTATTTATAGAAATTTGTGCAAGTGACACGAAAAAGACATTCATGCTCAAGGCACGAAAAAAGCTGAATTTTGTGCCATGGACACCAATAAATTAATCAATTTTCTTGCCTATAACACAACTTTCCGTGAGATCAGTCTGATCAAAAGAAATGTGGGAGTGTTATTCAAACATTACTGGCATGAAAAGCCTCTTATACCTGGGAGCATGCATTGAGATGTTTGAGGTTTTAGTAAATACTGTGTCATCTATAAATAAAAAATATGTGACTTACTTGCATCAGGTGACCTGAAAAATTTCAGGTCCTTCAGTTTCCATTGCAGTTCTGTAAAATACACCTTTTCCAAATTGCCTGAAAAACCATAAAAACTTTTTTTGCGATATATGGGAGTTTTTGCAAAATTGACTGGTTTCCATTGACCATATTTTCAATTTGCAATGTCAATTTGCACAATTTAATGGGCAATGGAAACACAGCTAGAGTCAAAGATTCAAGTCCGTACACATAATCTTTCAAGGTGTGCAGAGCAGATCTCATACTGCATTGTGTTATAATACAGTATATAGGCATTTGCCCTATTGTTCTTCTATAGGGAATAAAAGTCCAAAAGTGATAAGACATTTGCTTTTTCCACAAAACTGATCATGGCAACAGATTTGCATATGCATCCACTTCACCTGCTGGATTCTGACAGATAAGGTCCAATGCAGCCATCTGCTCTGTATATAACATCATACTGTAGAGGATTTATTTTTCAAACCTTCATATAGAGAAAATAAAGCCCCTTTGCAGAGGATCTTGAGGAAAAGATCTTTGAGAAGTACAATAAGAAGTATACTGGATCGATGTTATATAGATGTAGACGTCATTTTATTGAAAAACTTAGCAGAAGTCTTAACCCTGCAGATTTACTCCGAGTTTCCTGTTGGAGAAAAGTTACTGCAGATCTGTGACACTCAAACTGTATGTGATTGATTCTCTTGACAGTCGAGTTCATGCAGCTGTCAGATTAATTATCTGTCATTAAGTTAAAGACGCTGATGTGACGACAGGTTCAGGTTTTAGCAGGACTCCTGCAGTACCGCATTATACTGCAGTAAGATGTGACTTCTTCAGCCACAGAACCGAATTAAACGTAATGTTTTTTGTTAGGAATTGATTTCTTAAATATTTTAAAGAAGATACAGAGATGAAGGGGAAGCAATACAGGTTTCAGGAAACTGCAGTTCATTCTAATGTGATGCACATTTTAATTTTAATGGTATGCAGTTTTAATCATCTCATTTGAAAAGGTTACTGCTGAATTTTCGAGAAATTATATTTTCTCATCATAAGCCAAAAGTTGCAGGGCAATACGTTTTTACAGCCTTGCACATACAGATGTGCTATTTATCATCATCACCTACCACGATGTTTTCACAGTTTGAAATGAATGAATTTAGTTAGAAATCGAATAGATCATTCTTTTAATTATAATAATCATCCATGGCATTCCCATTTCATGTTTTGGGTAGACTGTTCTCATTTGAGAAGATCTAAAATGTTTTGGGTTTACAAACTGCAGGGATAAAACCAACGCTATGTTATGGCAATTCGTACGTATTTTATGAGGTGGCTAATTTGTACAATCACATTCAAACATTTTTGTATGATTTGTATGATCGGTGGCATATTTATTATATTTTTTTCATGATAATAAGCTTTAGTGTGTTTTGTGTGTTTAAATTAATAGTGTGTTTTGCTTTAAAGGGAGACTTTTTTTTTGAAAATATGCTAATTTTCCAGCTCCCCTAGAGTTAAACATTTTTATCGTTTTGGAATCCATTCAGCTGATCTCCGCATCTGGCGGTACCACTTTTAGCATAGCTTAGCAAAATCCATTGAATCTACTTAAACCATTAGCATCGCGCTCAAAAATAACCAAAGAGTTTTGATATTTTTCTTATTTAAAACTTGACTCTTTTGTTACATTGTGTACTAAGACAGACGGAAAATTAACATGGCTGCAGGAGGCGCAATGATATTACGCAGTGCCTGAAATAGTCCCCTTGGTAACTTTCAATAGCAGACGACTATTTTCGGGCAATGCGTAATATCATTGCACCTCCAAAATTGCAACTTTTAATTTTCCATTGGCCTTAGTACACAATGTAATTCAATTAAATTTTATTTATATAGCGCTTTTCACAATTGGTAATTGTTTCAAAGCAGCTTTACATTAATACACTCTAAAAAGTATTGGGTTGTTTTTAACCCTGGGCTGGGTAACTATAGGACAGAACACATTTTTGGGTTAAAGTGACCCAAATAATGGGTTGTTTTAACCCAACTGTTGGGTTGTTTCAACATGGTTGATTAACAATAACCCAGCAGTTGGGTTAAAACAACCCATTATTGGGGTCATTTTAACCTAGAAATGTGTTCTGTCCTATAGTTACCCAGCCCTGGGTTAAATATTTTTTAGAGTGTAGATCCAGGAGAAAACACAGAAAAATCGACAGACAACATAAGTAGCAAAATACAGCGGCTATGAATAAACTTTACAAGCGAGCGTATTAATTATGTAACGTATAGAAGTAGGTGCTAAGTTAAGCCAATAATGTCGGCTGACTCCCCAGGGTTAAAAAACCCCTAGGAGAAAAACCTCCTGACTTTTTAAGCCTAGGAGAAAAAAAGTCCTAGGATGAAAAATAACCCTTGGGAGATATATAACTGTGACGAGACTGACAGGTTAGGTTCCATTTGCAACTCTTTATTGATGTAAGTAAACAGCAAACAGTAGTAAACAAAGGGCACATCCAAGTAATCATAAACGTTAAACAGACCAGGTTCGGGGCAGGCGGCTATCAATCATAAACGGGAATCAGTCCAAGATCGGGGCAGGCAGAAAGCAGTCGTAATCGTAATCCAGTCCAAGTTCGGGGCAGGCGGCAAGAATCAAAACACCAAGAGACAGTCCAAAGAAACACTGGGAAATCAAACACGGGTATACACAGGGAAAACGCTCAGAAATGCTGCTAGGGCAAACAAGACTTCGCAAAGTACAAGTGGCAGTCCCAGGTTAAATAGACCCGCTGATACGCTGCAGCTGATGTGTAATCAGCGGGTCACAGTGCATGATGGGGAATGTAGTCAATATTCGGGTGAATGGGAAGTACCGGGAGCGTTGGCGCTGACATCCGTCACAATAACTACATGTAACTACACAAGAGTCTGGAAAAATATTGAAACTCTGCGATGCTAAATGGTCTAATCAGATTCAATTACACTGCAAAAAATGACTGTCTAGTTTTTAGACCAAAAAAATCTAATTTAAGTGATTTTGTGCATAAAACAAGCAAAAAAAAAAATCTGCCAATGGGGTAAAAAAAAATCTTGAAAATTTTTCTTAAACATTACATTCAAGAAAAATTCAAGAAAAATTAGCTTACCCCATTGGCAGATTTTTTGCTTGTTTTATGCACAAAATCACTTAAATTTGATATTTTTGGTCTAAAAACTACACTTATTTTCTTGGGTCGTTTTTCTCATCAAGAAAAAGCTTCTTAATTTAGGAATTTTTAGATATTTTTACTGAAAACAAGACTTTTTTCTTGAAAATCATTTTTTGCAGTGTAATTATTGAATCTAATTAGAGCATCAAAAAAAGTGGAGCGTCCCTTTAAAGGGCACCTATTACGCAAAATCCACTTTTGGTGGATTTGGACATAATGTGTGTTGGCAGATGAAAAAAATCCACCCGCTCCTTGTTTTTTTATCCCCATTAAACCAAAGCAGTCTCATTAGACATGCTGTTTTGATTGTCTTATCAATGTGAGGTCACATTGATAAAGCCCCTTACAGTCCTACATTACCATAGTTTCCACCCTCAGCGAGTTGTACTCTGTCCACTAAATACAATTGTCTCAGACTGAATTAATCAGATCTATTTTAACTGAAAGGGCTCACTGTCTGTTTGTAAGGAAGTGAGGAGCTGTAGCGCATTTGCATTTAAAGGTATAGGCATTAAAACAGCATGTTTTTGCTCCCACCCAAATGGGGTCATTTTGGACATGCTACTGTATAATAAATGATCTTTGGGGTATTTTAGCACTGAGACTTATATTACATCTTGTAAAAAGGCCATAATAGGTGCTCTTTAAAATGTCATTTGCATTACACACTAAAATGAAATGAAATTCGGTGTTCTGTTATTTATATCAGTAGTTATTAATAGGAAACCACACACATGGCAATATTGGATGAGAATGACTCTGCACACATTAACACACATACGGCTGCATCTCCGTTGTTGGGTACTTCAGTATCACAGACATTGTGCGGTATGGTCTGTCAAACTCTACAGCTGAAGTTATTCGAGCTGAAATCTTTCACCACCAAGCAAAACCAGAGCCCAGTATTCAAATGAGCCCAGACTCTGAAATGCTCACATTACTGCTGGTTTTCTCGAGCTCATAAATTCCCAGTTAGCTGAGTGAACTGTACAGATGCGGTTGAGATCTGTATGTTTGGTAATTGCTGTCCATCAGGACCTGTGCTGATTCAAACCGTCACATCAGCATTTTTGCAAAACACTTAACAAGCCGTTGATGAATGGAAATTCTGTCAAAGTCTTTCAGATGTGAACGTCTATTGCTGGAGGCTCATACGGGCCATGAAATTTAGACAAAAATGAGCTTTGAGTAAATGCCATCATTTATAAATGATTGAAAAGCTTGATGGTGTTTTTCTTTGAACAAGAAATTCACCCCCAGCCTGAACGGCATCAATATCGCCTGCAAACATCAATCGTCCTTCAGAAGAGAAAGAGTGAAATCGAACAGAAAGCAGTTAAAATGCTGAGATGTAGAAATGTGAATCCCAAAGGTTGCTATATTCGATAGTATAGCGGTGCAGTTCATTTAATGAATGCAGAAAATATGAATATGAGCAATGGATATTGCCAAGCACGAGAATACACATTTTGTATAATGTTCATGTGTGTTCTGGCTTTTCTCTTAGATTTCAATTGATTTTGTGTTTGTTTTGATACATAATAAATACACTATCAATTCTTCAAGGGATTTTGGGTTTCTAAACCAGTGCCTCCCAAACTGGTGGTCCGCACCTCTCTTAAGGGGGCGCCATATTTCACATTTGCAGGTGCATGCTATCACATTCTTGCAATGCCAAGATAGGTATTTAAAATTATATCTTATGTGCAATGTTTAATATTTATCTATAACATTCTATGAATTGCCTGCATTTTTATATTTATTTATTACATTTTTAAAATAAAAGCTTGTCTTTTATGCATTTTAAACAGTGTTCATTAGATAAATGATGAGTAAATTATGATGATCAAGTAAAACAATCATCAAGTAAAACAAAAATTTTTTGAGTAAACTATATTAAAAAAGTACCCCACCAGATTATTTTATCCATTGTGGTAGCCCTCGCTTCCAAAAAGGTTGGAGACTCCTGTGCTAAAGGATTGAAGGGCTCAGATTGTCTTATGGGGGGCCCCCAAGGAGTTAAATTTGAGAAGCCATGAATCGTAGTGCAGTGATGCTGAATATCCTCCGTGTGTGTGTATAGTTGGGTGGTAATATAAAGTCTCGGTCTTTAATTCTTGGCTCAGACTTTGGCAGTATGAAGGTCCTGTCACTCAGGTGTGCCGTCAGGAATGAACGCAGAGGAGATTAAAGGATCAGTTCTATCCAAATGAAAACGCAGAGCAGTTCTGTCGTCTTAACAGCCTCTTGTCTACTGATCCTATACGATAGATGGTGACAGATGCTGAAAGCACATGTGCAAAACAGAGGGATGAGACGCTTTCTTTGCTTTCCGTTTCATCTTCAACAATCAAAAAAAGTTATTGATCTCTTACAAAAACAAATGTTTTCATTAGAGAAATTAAGTCTGTTTCATTACCGATTGGTTATAACTCTCTGGTGTATAGCCTATTGAAGAAAAAAAGCTCTGATTGGCTGGCATTATATAATGTACTGTGTAATACAATTGAAGAGCTAGGATGCAAAACCCTCTTGTTTTCAGTAAAAATATTTAAAAAAATCTTAAATTAAGATGCTTTTTCTTGATGAGCAAAACAACCCAAGAAAATAAGTATAGTCTAGCAAAAAAAAAACTGCCAAAGGGGTAAGCAAAAAAAAAAAATATTGAACATTAAATTCAAGAAAAATTCTAGAAAAATGTGCTTACCCAATTGGCAGATTTTTTTGCTTGTTTTATGCACAAAATCACTTACATTTGATATTTTTGGTCTAAAAACTAAACTTATTTTCTTGGGTCATTTTGCTCATCAAGAAAATGCATCTTAATTTAAGAATTTTTGATATTTTTACTGAAAACAAGACAAAAATACTAAGAACATTTTTTCTTGAAAATCATTTTTTTTGCCGTGTGTGTCTGACATGCTTTCTTGTAAATGACTCTTAAAGAATTAGTCTACTCATTTTCAATATTAAAATATGTTATTACCTTAACTAAGAATTGTTGATACATCCCTCTATCATCTGTGTGTGTGCACGTAAGCGCTGGAGCGCGCTGCGACGCTTCGATAGCATTTAGCTTAGCCCCATTCATTCAATGGTACCATTTAGATATAAAGTTAGAAGTGACCAAACACATCAACGTTTTTCCTATTTAAGACGAGTAGTTATACGAGCAAGTTTGGTGGTACAAAATAAAACGTAGCGCTTTTCTAAGCGGATTTAAAAGAGGAGCTACATTTTATGGCGTAATAGCACTTTTGGGAGTACTTCAACTCGGCACAGTAACACCCTCCCTCTCCCATTATGAGAGGGAGAAGGGGAGCGGACTTTTCAGGCGAGTCGAAGTACTCCCAAAAGTGCTATTACGCCATAAAATATAGTTCCTCTTTTAAATCCGCTTAGAAAAGCGCTACGTTTTATTTTGTACCACCAAACTTGCTCGTATAACTACTCGTCTTAAATAGGAAAAACGTTGATGTGTTTGGTCACTTCTAACTTTATCTCTAAATGGTACCATTGAATGAATGGGGCTAAGCTAAATGCTATCGAAGCGTCGCAGCGCGCTCCAGCGCTTACGTGCACGCACACAGATGATAGAGGGATGTATCAACAATTCTTAGTTAAGGTAATAACATATTTTAATATTGAAAATGAGTAGACTATTCCTTTAATGAATTCTGCAACTAAACGGTATTTCTAAATTGCCTGAGCAAGGATTAAAGGGATTAAAGCGAAAGTATTTGATAAACGTACACTACAAAAAATTATTTTCAAGAAAAATATTCTTAGTATTTTTGTCTTGTTTTCAGTAAAAATATCGAAAAATTCTTAAATCAAGATGCATTTTCTTGATGAGTAAAACGACCCAAGAAAATAAGTCTAGTTTTTAGACCAAAAATATCAAACTTAAGTGATTTTGTGCATAAAACAAGCAAAAAAAAAAAAAATAAAAAATCTGCCAAAGGGGTAAGCAAAAAAATCTTAAATTTTTTTCTTAAACACTAAATTCAAGAAAAATTGTAGAAAAATTTGCGTACCTTGTTGGCAGATTTTTTTGCCTGTTTTAAATCACTTAAATTTGATAATTTTGGTCTAAAAACTAGACTTATTTTCTTAGGTCATTTTGATAGTCAAGAAAACGCATCTTAATTTAAGAATTTTTAGATATTTTTACCGTGAACAACAAAAATACTAGGATTTTTTTTTTCTTGAAAATATTTTTTTGCAGTGTAGAGGTTTTCTCGGATAGAAATTAACCGACCCGAAATGACCCTAATAACTTTTTACCCGAACCTGATGTGCAAAAAAAATATTTAAGAAAGACCTGAGTCAAACTCGACAAAATTAGACCCAAATCCAAAACGACCCAAAGGCATGCACCAGTCAGACAGAAATAAACCATGGTGGCCTCACAACCAATTTGGCCAGCTCCTCCATTTATTTTAATTTTTTGACGACGACACCAAGATTTACCTGCTGCCGATAAAGGCGCTAATTTAGTAAACTTATCTGTGGGTCGTATTTGTAGAACAAGCAAACAATCTAAACAATTGTATAGGTTGGACGGTGGATGAAACTCGTGTGGACTGAACACTTTTACAGTCCATCTGTTCTGATTGCTATGTAAGGGACTATCATCTGTATTGAGTCATGTTGACATGTCAGTGTATCTGACTAACTGGAGAGTCAGTGTGTCCTTGGGTTATATTACCATAGTTAGCACTGACTGCTATATTAGTACACTGATATTAATGTCAATCATCCCTTTCTTTCTCTTATAGATAAAGGCCTTCAGCCAGAATATAGCTCACACAGACTCTTTCAGAGAGATGATGTGATCTGATAGTGTAAAATATGGGCTGCAGATTGAGCAGATGGCTGCTGGATGAAGTGAGAGCCAGAAAGGCAGTAGGAAAAATCGGTTTGTGTGCAAACCGCCTTCATGTGTGTTTGTTTTATTCTTTAGCAAGATGTCAATGGTGACATTCAGTGGCACCACAAAACATTGGTGGTGGGTTCAGGTCTAAACGTTTGGGTATAATATTAGTGGCCTCGGGTCATTTGAAACGATTTTGTTTTTGCCGAACACAGACCTGAGAAGACCTGAACTATCTTGTGTGTGTGCATCGAGTCCTTTTCCAATCCTCCCTCTGTTTGCCAGCCAATGTGACATCATGTGGTTGGCGGTAGGGACATTTTTGTTGAGCCAGACCTGTCAATTAATTTTAAATGCACATTTTAGTGATTACCTCGGTAAATATAATGTAAAGTAAAATAAATGGAGCAGCATGTTGGATTTAAGGCCACCCGGGCTGCTTTCTGTCATGACTGGTACGTGCGGGGATGCAGATTGCACACACGTCGGTGTCATTTAGGCCTACATTCGAGTCCGGTCAGTTTACAAAAAAATTGCCACTGGTCTGGGTCGAACTCGAATCTCAGGTTTGTCTCAGGTCAGGTCTTTCTTTAAAAACATATTTATGCACATCGGGTTTGGCTAAAAAGGGATTCTGATCATTTTGGGTCGGGTACATTTCTTTGGAGCCGAGAAGACCTCTACCTCACATATAGTCAAGTAAACAGAATTTAGTGTTGCTTAGATGCTGATAGACTATAAATAATTTCCTGCATGTCTATGTATGAGTGGCATGAATCTGTCAACATTTGTGTAAAACATTTCATTTGTCATAATTGATGGTTTTGTCAGCACACTTACTGTCACATAAACATTTCCACATCGTTTACTGTAAACATTGATGCACACTACTTTTCTGTGTGATATTAGTAGTTGTGTGTGTACATTAAGGATTTTGACAGAGATTCATTTTTATCTAAATTGGTTTTCTCCTCTCATTGGATCTCTTGAGAGGAAGATCTGTATGTGATGTTGTGAGGAGTCTCTCATCTTTAATGTGGCTCACAGCACATAAGGTCAACCTCCAGATAGAACAGCTAAAGAAAGACTAATGTATCCAATTATCTGTTCACTCACTGATCTCAGAACAGACAGAGAGAGAAAGAGAGCTTTTGAAAGTGGCGTAGTGATGTAAATGTATTATTATCAGGGGTGCATAAGTTGGCATCTTGGGCATCTTTGCATTTTTATTATTATTAGTAACTAAATGATTATTAAAGAATACAATTTTATGTTCTTTACTAAAGTAACAATCTCATGGGAATTCATACTTATTTTACGAGGTGGTTAATTCGTATTAATTTGTACAACGACATTTGTACATTTTTTGTACAATTTGCCTTTGCCCCTGTGAAGTTGGGATTAGAGGTGGAATTTTGTTATTGTTTTTTTATGATAATAATATGTTTTTGCACAATTAACTTTGTATGAATTCATACGAATTAGCCAACTTGTAAAATATACACTAATTCTTCTGAGTTCAGGCTGAATGTAACTATTTGAAAATTATGTGGATTTTTTTAGTTATCTCTTTGCTGAACTGTTGGAAAAGTCTGCGGAAAAGGTTAACAATACCAATCCAACTAAATTTTATTACGTTGAAAATCCTAGGGATGAACAAAACAGCAAAAAAACATATTTCTCAGACACTTCCACACTGCTGACATGTTTGCTGGATTTTTAAAAGCGTGCACGCCTCTCCTCTCACTTGATGCTGGTCGAAAACAATATTGTTCTGTAAAATTTATTCAGTTTTTTTCACAAAAGCCATTTATTTTTTGCTATTTTCTTCTTGATAGTTTCGGTTGCCAAAAATTTGGTGCATCCCTACACAATCTTATTATACAGAGCCCCTAAGGTGACATTGGAGTAAAAAAATCTAACTCTTACTAAAATCTTACTTTTGCATGCTCACGTGAAACCATTGAGTGAAACTATAGCGGGCGCACGTAAAACTATCGTGTGCACACGTGAAAGTAAAAGTTTCTAGGACAGTGAAGACGGATCGCATCATCTTGCACACACATGTGCGTCTCCATGCAGCTTCCAGACCATACTCAAGCACAAACTTATTTCTCATAATGATGACTTTACCAGACCGTCAAGTCAGCAATAATTCACATCACTTACAGGCCATTCACAAATTAAGGATCAAAAAGTGGCGAAATGTCTATAGGCACGTGTCGACATGCACCGTGCGTTAACAAATCTTTTTTGTCTTTTAACAGATAATATTAACCAGTCAATGTGAACATCTCTAATTCAGTCCTCTATATATGTAAATTCAATTGTTCTTGACTAACTGAGATTTATCTGCAGAATCTGATGTTAGAATCAATGGAGTTTTTTTTCCATTTGTGAGGTCCGCATGGCTGCAGTATTTGGGTTTGGCCTGGTTTGGATTCTCGGTTTCCCCTGCAGGTCATTAATCATCATTGAGACAGAAGAACAGTCCTGCAGCTCTGAGACGCCTCACACCTCATGAATCTGAACACTGAACTGAATTTAAGGACAGATTCTGCTGAGCCAGATTCATTACTACAGGGCTGAAAGGTTTGGAGACTCCGAACCGCAGGTGGTTCATTTGTTACTATTAGACTTCATTAAATGTTGCCAGTGTTACGTGGACATCAAGTAAATGGATATGAGGGATGATTTACTTTGGCTTGTTGTTTTAAATTTACATTTATTTCAAGCTTTACAGGCTCTCACACCCACGTGTGACAGATTACACAGAGGAAATTTAACTTGAGGTAAGATTTATAGAGAAGCAATTATTTTATCATTTAGAAGTCAAAGTATTTTTAAAGCCTGGGGTAATGAGAGAATAGGATATATTCCACGATTTGCACTGCCCATACTTTACTGTGGGTTAGTAATACACCCTGAAAAGTTACATTTTTCATGCAGTTGGTTTAATGTTAAAACGCACATTTACAACAGTCTAAAAATGGCTTGTTTTATTTAACCCATGATTGGTAAATATTAGACAGAACACATGCTGGGTTAAAAATGTTGGGTTAAAAATGACCCCATGCTGGGTTTAAAATGACCCAATGTTGGGTTAAAAATGACCCCATGCTGGGTTAAAAATTTCTCCATGCTGGGTTAAAATGACCCCATGCTGGGTTAAAATGTCACCATGCTGGGTTAAAAATGACCCCATGTTGGGTTAAAATGCCCCTATGTTGGGTTAAAAATGACCCCATGATGGGTTAAAAACAACCCCATGCTGGGTAAAAACAACCCAATGTTGGGTAAAGAATGATCCCATGCTGGGTTAAAAAATACCCCATGCTGGGTTAAAAATGCCCCCATGCTGGGTTAAAAGTGCCCCCTGCTGGGTTAAAATGTCCCCATGCTGGGTTAAAATACCCCCATGTTGGTTTAAAATGACCCAATGTTGGGTTAAAATGTCCCCATGATGGGTTAAAAAACAACCCCATGCTGGGTAAAAACAACCCAATGTTGGGTTAAAAATGATCCCATGCTGGGTTAAAAATGACCCCATGCTGGGTTAAAAATGTCCCCATGCTGGGTTAAAAATGACCCAATGTTGGGTTAAAATGTCACCATGCTGGGTTAAAAATTATCCAATGTTGGGTTAAAAATGTCCCCATGCTGGGTTAAAATTACCCAGTGTTGCGTTAAAATGCCCCCATGCTGGGTTAAAAATTTCCCCATGCTGGTTTATAAATGACACCATGTTGGGTAAAAATGAACCCATGCTGGGTTAAAAATTTCCCCATGCTGGGTTAAAATTACTCAATGTTGGGTTAAAAATGACACCATGCTGGGTTAAAAATGACCCCTTCCTGGGTAAAAATAACACCTTGCTGGGTTAAAAATGATCCAATGTTGGGTTAAAAATGTCCCCATGCTGGGTTAAAAATGATCCAATGTTGGGTTAAAAATGTCCCCATGCTGGGTTAAAATTAACCAGTGTTGCGTTAAAATGCCCCCATGCTGGGTTAAAAATTTCCCCATGCTGGTTTATAAATGACCCAATGTTGGGTTAAAAATGACACCATGCTGGGTTAAAAATGTCCCCATGCTGGGTTAAAATTACCCAGTGTTGCGTTAAAATGCCCCCATGCTGGGTTAAAAATTTCCCCGTGCTGGGTTAAAATTACTCAATGTTGGGTTAAAAATGACACCATGCTGGGTAAAAATGACCCCATCCTGGGTAAAAATAACACCTTGCTGGGTAAAAATTATCCCATGCTGGGTTAAAATGACACCTTGCTGGGTAAAAATGATCCCATGCTGGGTTAAACATGACCCCATGCTGGGTAAAAAGAACACCTTGTTCGGTAAAAATGACCCCAGGCTGGGTTAAAAATTATCCAATGTTGGGTTGTTGTTATGCAACTATGGATTATAATAACCCAGCAGTTGGGTTAAAACAACCTAGGATTGGGTTAATTTTAACCCAGCGGTGTGTTCTGTCCAATATTTTTCCACATGGCTAAAAAATAACACAGATATTTTTAGAGTGAAGTGTGAATTTGACAGATGTTAAAGTGACTTACAGTGCATTCAAGGTATTTATTTTATAAGTACTGTATGTGTGTTTCCTGGGGTTGAACCCATAACCTTTGCACTGCTACTTTTCTGGATTAAAAGCCCTAGAGAACCGTTATAAACGTTAAACTGTAGGTTTATACCCAAATCATATGACCATGCTCTGCTGTCATCTGAAGAACCTGATACTGGAAGGTTTTATAATTTTTTAAACTTTTAATGAGAGATTGAGCCACTATGAGACAGCTGAGTCAGAATTTGGAATCCCCGAGAGCTCCTCTGTAGTCAGATTGTTAGGAAATTCCCAAATGCTAGAATCTGTGACACATCAGACTTCAGTTATCAGGAAACTTTAAGATGTAAGATGTCCTCTGGGAAAGATTTATAGAAAGAACAATTGTTTCGTTACAGCTTTTGTTCACTTGCAATGCCTCCGAAAAAGATTATAACTTCATTAAGTTCAATGAGTTGAGACGACATTTGGACATTCGGCTGGACTACAGACAGACATGTCCAACAAACATCATCTGACTCCATCTGAGACTTTCAGCAGATGCAGAGGTGTGATGATGGTTTAAAGGACCCATGTACAGCAAGTTACAGATATGAAGTTAAGTTAATAGAGCCTCTTGGGTCTGCGTAGTAAACAAATACATTTAAGATAAATATACATAATAGTTTGCATTAACATGTAATCAATAGGGTGATAATAAAGCATATTGGGAGTTCTGTCCAAGGGGGGGGGTACCTTCTAACGTCTCATAATTAGTCCTCATTTATGTCCAAGAGACTCAATAATAATATTTTACATTCAATCCTTTAATCTTTCATATTTAAAAGCGTTTTTGTGCTGCTGCGCATTCATGTATGTGTTAAGCAAACCCGCGGTGTCGTCCTGTTTAGGCACATATTACTAATGCGCTCTTTAAATAACAAAAAAACATATTGCGTCTATTTTAGTCTACTTTAGTTGCCTCAAAATAGCAACGTGCCAACAATGCACCTGAACACACCTCGTTTTCAGACCAGAACGCCCATGGGCGCAAAAGGGGGAGCAAATGCATTTGCCATTTAAACAACGCGGTGCTAAACGTGAAAATTATAATTGCGCAGGCTGGAAACTAGCAAAAGACACTTGCGTTGCGCATTGCGCCGTGTGTAAGATAGAGCCCAGTGTGTTAGCTTTTTATGCTTTTTAGGCGATTGCTTTGGTTGACAAACACTAGAAAAATGCTGTTTTTTTTAACCAAGCCGTAACCCAACAATGGGTTAAAACAACCCAGCACAGGTTAAATTACAACCCAACATTTTTTAAAGTGTACTGAAATCAGACTTTACTAGGAACTTCCTTTATACTAGGAAGTATAAAAATGTTTTTTTTCATTTTCAAATACATGCATTATGTATTTTGGGGCAAAGGGCGCACAGTAAACACTCTGATAAATTACATCAACTTCTGAACCACTTACATAAAAAACACTTTCAGACAAAATTATGATAAAGCTTGAGCAATCAGATCTGAGGTTTCTCATAATTTTTCATTGTTCAAATGAATTACTGTTCATTTGTGAGGAGAGAGAGCGTATGATAGCTGGAGAGAGAGAGAGAGAGAGAGAGAGAGAGAGAGAGAGAGAGAGAGAGAGAGAGAGAGAGAGAGAGAGAGAGAGAGAGAGAGAGAGAGAGAGAGAGAGAGAGAGAGAGAGAGAGGTAGTTGTTTTTCTGGCGGTAATGATTGCTTATTTTGTCCTTTATTTGTATATGGTATGCAGCTCACATCTGCTTAGACTCCAGTGTATTTTCTTGCAGGGACTCTTGGGACAGTTTGACTTAAAGTAATGACTCTTCTTAACAAGTAAAAGCACAACTTTACTCTTTTAAGAAGAGTGCACAGAAGCCAAAGGTGTTTGAGTCAAGTGGAAGGTCAGATTGATGGCAGACAGGTTTTGATCTTTCTCTCAGTCTCTGTTGTATTTACTGGTGGAAGAGATTTCTGCTGTGAATTAAACATGAAGGGAGACTGTTTCTTGCACTTTAAAATGATGTTGCTAATAAGACGAGACAGTGATGTTGCAGTAAAAAACACACCTGAGGGCGGCTCACAGAGTATTTAGGTGCTTTGTTATGATTATCACTCAGTGCAGCTCGAATAAACCATGCAGAATAAAATTGGCAGAAAATGTGAGAAAACACTCCAATCTGACACCTTGATGCATTACTGCAGTTCAGCGCTCTGATAATGAGTTTGTTCTTGGATAAGAATTGTTTTGTTTAGGCTATAAGCTCAAGAAATGTCCTTCCCACAATGAAATATATTATACACTGCAAAAAATGATTTTCAAGAAAACATTTTCTTAGTATTTTTGTCTTGTTTTCAGTTAAAATATCTACAAATTCTTAAAAGTAAGATGCTTTTTCTTGATGAGCAAAATGACCCAAGAAAATAAGTCTAGATTTTAGACTTATATCATCAAATTTAAGTGATTTTGTGCATAAAACAAGCAAAAAATCTGCCAATTTTTCTTAAAAAAAGAAAATCTTGAACATTTTTCTTAAACACTAAATTGAAGAAAAATATAAGAAAAATGTGCTTACCCCATTGGCAGATTTTTTTGCTTGTTTTGTGCACAGAGTCACTTAGATTTGATATTTTTGGCCTAAAAACTAGACTTATTTTCTTGAGTCATTTTGCTCATCAAAGAAAAAGCATCTTAATTTAAGATTTTTTTTTATATTTTTACTGAAAACAAGACAAAAATACTAAGATTTTTTTTCTTGAAAATAATTTTTCTTTCATACTTACTTAGTATTTTTGTCTTGTTTTCAGTAGAAATATCTAAAAAATCTTAAATTAAGATGTATTTTCTTGATGAGCAGAATGATCTTGGAAATAAGTCTAGTTTTAGACAAAAAAATCAAATTTAAGTGAATTTGTGCTTAAAACAAAATTTGCCAATAGAATTAGAAATTTTTTCTTGAATTTACTTAATACAAGAAAAATTCAGCTAAAACTGTCTTATTCCATTGGCAGATTTTTTTTGCTTGTTTTAAGCACAAATTCGCCTAAATTTGATATTTTTGGTCTAAAAACTAGACTTATTTTCTTAGGTCATTTGCTCATCAAGAAAATTCATCTTGATTTAAGAATTTTTTGATATTTCTACTGAAAACAAGACAAAAATACCAAGTAAGTAAGTAAGTAAGTAATTTTTGTGCAGTGTATAGATGTGAGATCTATCTGCCAATGGAATAAGAAAAATTTTCTTTAATGAAGTGTTTATGAAAAAAGTTAACTTATTTCAAAGATTTTTTTCTTATTCCATTGGCAGATTTTTTTGCTTGTTTTAAGCATAAAATTGCTTAAATTTGATATTTTTTTGTCTAAAAACTAGACTTATTTCCTTGGTACTTTTGCTTAATTTAATTATTTAAAATAATTTTAAATTATCTTTATTTTTATAGAGTCATTTTTTTGCAGTGCATCATAAAACGTTCGTGTTATTGTAAACTAAATATATTAAAGCCAGTCTGCCAAAACGACAGATGTGCCATTTTATGATGTAGCTAAGCACAGCCTCTGCAGAAGAAGATCAATGCCTGTTTCTACATCACTGCCAGTTTAGCCCCGCACACAGATTCGCATACAGTGTTAATATCGAGATAGATAAATGCAGGTCTATACAGAAATGGCTCCAAAGATGCCCTGAGATGCAGTGTAACTCCAGACTGTGAATTGTTTTTAAACAAGCGGCAATTCAACACATAATCTCTTAGAAATTAAAACATGACGCTGTGCAGACTATATTGGATCTGATAGTAATGATGCAAGCATGAGTAACTGTTTTTAATCCCTATTCACTATAGCTTTGTCTGTTATTACAGATCATTAGATATGTAGCTACTGAATATTTATGCATTTTTAACCTAAATCACAGAAAGGTCCCTCTATAAAGAATGAAGGCTGTCAAACAGACATGCATAAGTTTACATCCACAGCCACACAGCTGTCCTTTAGCAAAACTGTTAGCCAATCATATCATATCAGTTTTATTCTGTCACGCCCATTTGTAAAACCACGCCTACTGTATGACCATCAGAGTGAGCACAAAGAGAGTAAAGAGCAGAAGACTTTTTGTGGGTTAAGACTTGGGTTTAGGATTGGGGTTAGGGACTACGTTGTAATGGTTGGGGTTAGGGTAGGGAAGTAGGGACTGCATTAAGTCTATGAGTGTCCTCACAAAGATAGTTGTACAAAAAGATGTTTGTGGTGGGTGGCCATTGTGTTTGTAAACCTCCTGCTATGATGTTGCTATGGTGTTTTTGGTGGTTGCTATGGTCCTAAGCGATGTTTACTGTCTTAAGTGGTCTTAAAGGGACACGCCACTTTTATTGAAAATAGGCTCATTTTCCAGCTCCTCTAGAGTTAAACATTTGATTTTTCCCGTTATGGAATCCATTCAGTCGATGTCCGGATCTGATGGTACCACTTTTAGCATAGCTTAGCATAATTAATTGAATCTGATTACCATTAGCATGGTGCCTAAAAATAACCAAAGAGATTCAAATCTTTCCTATTTAAAACTTGACTCTTCTGTAGTTACATCATGAACTAAGGCTGACGAAAAACTAAAAGTTGCGATTTTCTAGCCCAATATGGCTTGGAACTATACTCTCATTCTGGTGTAATAATCAAGGACTTTGCTGCCGTAATATGGCTGCTGCATGCGCAATTATATTACTCAATAGTCCCCTTGGTTACTTTCAATAGCAGGGGACTATTTTCGGGCACTGCGTAATATCATTGCGCCTCCTGATTATGCTAAGCTATGCTAAAAGTGGTACCGCCAGACCCAAAGATCAGCTAAATGGACTACAAAACGCTAAAAATCAGATGTTTCACTCTAGGGGAGTTGGAAAATGAATCTATTTTCAAAGAAAGTGGAGTGTCTCTTTAAGTCAGAAAAGCCCACTCTCAGTTCTCTATTACCAAATGGAGAAACAGCATACTTAATAAAAACGATGGATATGCTGTACTATTTCATATATTTTGTCTGTACTGTAAGTTTGAATCTAAGATTTGAATACTGTACATACAATATGCTAAACTCAGTTTTCGGTTTAGATTGGAGGAACTGTGTTTCCTCATGAATATAAAAATCTTGTCTAAATCACTTAGTGTGGACAGGGGGCCAAATGTGATCAAATTAAATCCTCACACCTGCATCCCATAGCACATCTGCAAAATGGTGTTCATTTTCTTTGTTATGAATAATTTATTGCATGCGAGCCTGAGCTAATACCCACCTTCAGTCTGCATATCTTTACCTGCTGCAGAGTATGCGAATGCGCTTTTAATCTCAAGGCCACCTGCTCTCCTTTTTCATATTGACCTCCAACTGCTAACATTTGTCTTAAAAGACGAGAGCGAAGCTCTTTTTTTACCAGGCAAAGCCACTGTAATTGTCTGTCTTCCTGAAGAGATAATTAGATCATATTTCTGTATTAGTTCAGATAGTGTAGCACAAAAATACCATACATTTACAATCCCATATGTTTTGCAGTGGCGTTGTTTAAGGTGAAAGATCAGCGCAAAGAGATGCTGTCACACTGTCAGAAAGAAAAGTAAAAAATGGTCACTATAGCTGTCACTGGTGTTACCCTTTCAAAAAAGTAAATCTTTGCATCTTTAGAGGTCATATTAGTACCTCAAAGGTAAATATTAGTACCTCAAAGTTATATTGGTACCAAATACACATCTCAACCTACATATTGGGACCTTCTTAACTCATTCCCCGCCAGCCATTTTTGAAAAGTTGCCCGACAGCATTTTTTGTGATTTTCACAAAAGTTTAACAAAATCCCTTCCAGGAAAATTTTCTTCTAAAAATATATAAACATACAAATATATCAAATGAAAGAACAGACCCTCTGCTTTTAAACAAACGAACAAACCAAAACGGGAAAAAAACATTTCATCCTATCTATATTTTTTCTCTGCTTATACTCTTAAATATACCAAACCCCTAAGGTGACATTGCAGTAAAAAAAATCTAAAGTTTAGTTTCATGTGCTCACGTGAAAAATTCATGCGCAGATTTTTCTTTTAAAGTTTAGTTTTGCGTGCGCACATGAAACTAAACTTTAAAAAAAATTTCTGCACATGAAGGTTTCATGTGACCACATGAAAGTTTGACGTGAGCACGCAAAAGTTTCGTGTGAAAGTTTGGCGTGCTCACGTGAAACTTTCATGTGGTCACGCAAAACCTTTATGTGCAGAATTTTTAAAAAAAGTTTAGTTTTGCATGTGCATGTGAAACTATTGCGTGCGCATGTGAAACTATCGCATGCGTACGTGAAAATTTTGCGTTAATGTGCGCACGCGATAGTTTCACGTTCGCGCGCAATAGTTTCACGTGAGCATGCGGAACTGCACGCAAAAATCTAATATAATTGCATTTATGTGAAGGAATTGTGTAAGTGTGCCATCTAGTTGATAATCGCGGTATTGCAGATTAACATAAAAATGCAAATGTTTTCTCTTAATTGACGAGATAACTCGTCAATGGCAGGGAAAGAGTTAAAGATTACTGCCCCAGTGACAAGATCAGCGCAAATTATTTTTGTCAGTGCATTGTGGAGAGGTATGGAGATCTCTTTTTTGCTGAGGCTCTGATCTTTAACGAACATCAGTATCAGAGGTATTGCTGTATTTGCACATTCATATGTTCAATCTCTCGCTATATACTGTATATACTGTACGTTACATCCTAAATGGCCAGAGAGCTGCTTTGTTTGGCTTTCGGCTTTGTTTGCCAATTTTTTTAATAAAGGAGAGAAAACCATGTTTTTGGTGCCTCTCTGAACAAAGCTCTTAAGGGGGTTTGGGTTTAGCTCTTTTTAAAAGAATAGTTCACCACAAAATGAAAGTTACCCCATAAAACACTCACGCCATCCTTGGTCTATATACCTTTCTTTCTTTCTTTCTTTTTTTATCAAATAATATCCTGGCTATTCCTAGTTTTATAATGGCATTGAATAGTGACCCAGGGTTTTGAAGCATCCATCATCCCTTCGACTCCAGGGGGTTAATAGTCTGTGTAGGGGAGAGTGGGGCAAAGTGAGCCAGTGGGTAAGTTGACCCACCCCCTGTATCTAGGCAACCATACAGATTTTTAGCCATGTGATCACAAATCCAGGTAGCAACCATCATTTCTATTTGGTTATGGTAGAGAGAAGCACATGTTAAAACGAGATAAGTATGATTTTTTTACCATGAGGCACTGAAACCACTGAATTTGTTTAGTTAAAAAATGTATTTCTGTGTAGTTTCACACAACTGATCTGTTCATTTTTAAACATTTTACAAAACATATCATGCCAAGATATTACAATTTTTATTAATTTAATTTTATGCATTTGGCATAAAAATAAGTTACGTACTGTATAAGGGTGCCATAGAATAAAAAACTGTATTTACCTAGGCATAGATGAATAATAAGAGCTCTGTACATGGTAATGACATATAGTGGGCCTCAAACGCGTTTGTTTCCTCATTTTTATGTAAACCTTGTGCACGCAAAATACCACGGGAAAACAGGCCAAGCTCAACATAACACCGACTGTGATGTCACAGTCAAGATGCACGCCCGGCCCCCAACATTAAATTACACATTAAATTAATTACAAAGTTGTTAAAATGCTAAAAACAAAGTTTTGACTGCTGAGTTAGTGCTATATGTTAGTTAATGTTATATGCTAGCATTTAGACTGAAGTTCTACTATTGACATTACAGTTTTGTTTTGCAGGTCCATACTAAAAACAAACACTCAGAAACGTCCATTAACAATCTTCAAACAATTAGTTGTTCCTCAAAATCTGTATTTTCGTCTAATACAGACTCAAAGATAGGTCTGTTTACTAATGTAAGCTACTGGCATGAGCCGCAGAGCAATCAGAGCAGAGCGCAACATTATTATTCATGACCCTTCCAAATAGGGCAAAATTCAAAGGACAAATCTTGGGGTTGTAAATGGACATGTAAAAACGTTTCTGGATAATTTTTGTGTGTAAATTTTTGTGGTATCTAGTGGTGAGGTTGTGCAGTCCACTGCTCACTCCTCACTTTTGAAACGCAAAGAGAGAAGCTACGTTTGCCATGTCATCGTCGAAGACAACTTCGTAAAAAAAGTTTGAGATCCTTCTAAAAATTACACACTGACTGCACCTTTAATAAAGTTACATACCTTCTATGTAAATATCAAAGAACAATTTAACATCATATTTCAATGCATTCTTTGGCACCTTTAAAATTACATTTAAGAAAAGTGTGAAGTTTTAAACTATGTTCAGGTTTAAACAAAAAAAGTCATTGGGTCAGTTTACCCATTCACATGGGTCAACTTAAAGGTGCAGTGTGTAAATTTTAGTGGCATTTAGTGGTGAGGTTGCAAATTGCAACCAATGGCTCAGTTCACTGCTCACCCCTCGCTTTTGAAACGCATAGAGAAACTACGGTAGCCACCACTGGACAAACATGTCATCTTCGGAATCAACTTAGTAAAAAAATGTGTCCGTTAAGGGCTTCTGTAGAAACATGGTGGCACAAAATGGCGACTTCCGTGTGAGGGGACCCTCAGTATGTAGATAAAAACGTCTCATTCTAAGGTAATAAAAACAATAACACTTCATTATAAAAGGTCTTTATACACCCCTGATAATATAGTTTTGTATATTATTTTGCATTTCTGTCAAGAGATCCTTCTAAAAATTACACACTGCACCTTTAACACTCAGCTGGGGCAAGTTGATGTCTTTTCTAAGTTTTTTTCTCATTGTAATTGAAATTACTCCACCCCCCCCCCCCCCTCCTATAAGGCTGTGTCCGAAATAGCCCCCTATTCCCTCATTCACTATTCCCTACATTAGTTCACTCGCACGAGCAAATGAAAACGAGTGGATTGAATTCGGACACTTGAGCTCGGCGGAAGCTCTGTAGTGTAGGCGTAAGATGCAAGAATTCATTAGGCACAAGCCTCAGTAGACGAGTAGTGGGTAGCTTTGAGTGTACATCGGTTATAAACTCATTATTGTGGTGCATTGTGGGCTTGAATAAGTGCACTCAATAATATCCCCTATGATTTCGGACACCACTAAAGATGGATGTTCCCTCCAATAATACTATTTAAAGGTATAGAGGGCTATTTCGGACAGAGTTTAAAGATGCAATGTGTAACTTTTAGAAGGATCTTTTGAAAGAAATGCAATATAATATTTTATCAATAAAGACCTTACATGATGATAGGTTTTGTTTTTATTACCTTAGAATGAGCCATTTTTATCTACATACACTGTAGGTGCCCTTATGGGGCATACACACCAAACGCGAGTTCAACGATTTGCGCGAGTAGATAACATACAAAGAGCGCGGGGCAATGCGAATGATGCAAATTGGGCGGCGCGACTGCCGCGAAAACACGCGCTATTTGCCTCAAACGCGCCTTGACACAAGTTGAAAATATTCAACTCAAGCAAAAAATTTGCATGACACAAAGTTAAAACCCCTGCGTAATTGAGAGTGAGCAATGTGATGCTACGCGTTTGGTGTGTACGTAGCATTACATGTAAGTCGCCGTCATGTTTCTATGGTAGCCCTAAATGGACAAACTGCTCTACAGAGCACATTTCGTCATCATGTTATCTCAGACGATAACATGTTTGTCCTATTGGGACTATCGTATGTGTTTTGAAATGAGAGGTGAGCTGTTGATTGCAATTTACAATCTCACCACTAGATGCCACTAAAATTTACATAAAACACCCTTTACGTTTGTAGAATCTAAAATGGTGTCATGCAAGCTTCATATCGATACGTAAGGCGGTCCTTGGTTCTCTTGTGCTTCGTGACTACATGCCTTGTGATGAAGCTTATGACGACTAGTCACGAGATCGTCTTGCATACCAATGTAGAGCCTGCATGCGGCCCTTTAGATTATACACAACTTATAGTTTTGTTTACATATAAACGTGACTTACTATGTAAATACTATATTTTCTCTCACACAGAAAACATATACTGTATGAAACCATGCAACCACCAACACCATGCAGTGTCATGGTGCTGACTTTAATAATGCAAAATAGACCGGAGACGTGCTGTGTTTCTGCATAACATCTCACTCAGCCCTAATCTTTTCTTTGTGACGTTTAATAGCTGGAATTTTTCAAACTTCACGTTGAAAGGAAAAGCCTTTAGCTAATCTTTAAGCTCTGGAGAAGATCGCATTGCTTGCGGCGTGGTTTCTGGGAGACTCCAGTTTCTCATTTTACAGTAATAGTGTTATTCTTCCTCCTCGTGCTGGAATAATTGAGGGATAGTGTTAACCTTGATGCGGATGTAGAGTGGGATCCCCAGGGCCTCAGGGAGCTTCTGGTTATGTCCTTGTGTGAAACACAATTGATGTCGGTTTATGTTATTGCATCTTTACTCTGTCTCAGGTGTTTTTACTAAGACACGTATAGCACTGTTTACAAAAGACAATCTATGTTTATTACAAGTGTCTGTTTTTTCTTCATTCACTCTCTTTGTGAAGCGAGATTGAAAGGTGAGAGAGGTTCAGGATTCAGAAATCTTTTTCCTAATAAAATGTCATTCCCTGCTTCACTGCAAAAAATGACTTTCTTACTTAGTATTTTTTCTTGTTATCAGTAGAAATATCTAAAACATTTTTAAATTAAGCTGTTTTTCTTGATGAGAAAAATGACCTAAGAAACTAATTCTAGTTTTTAGACAAAAAAATACAATTTAAGTGAATTTGTGCTTAAAACAAGCAAAAAGTTTTATTTTTTCTTAAACACTTAATTCAAGCTAAATTTTCTTACCTCATTGGCAGATAATTTTGCTTGTTTTAAGCACAAATTCACTTAAATTGTATATAAAATTTAAGTGATTTGTGCATAAAACAAACAAAAAATAAATCTGCCAATGGGGTAAGCAAAAAAATCTTGAAAAACTTTCTTTAACACTAAATTCAAGAAAAAATTCAAGAATTTTTTTCTTGAAAATATTTTTTTTGCAGTGTGCTGAATGGATCTGGAGTTTCCTTTGCAAAAAATGATTTTCAAGAAAAAGTTTTCTTAGTATTTTTGTCTAGTTTTCAGTAAAAATATCTATAAATTCTTAAATTAAGATATAAGACAATAATTCTAGTTTTAAGACCAAAAATATAACATTTAAGTGATTTTGTGCATAAAACAAGCAAAAAAATCTGCCAATGGGGTAAGCAAATTTTTCTTGAATTATTCCTAAATTTAGTTTTTAAGAAAAATGTTCAATATTTTTTGCTTACCCCATTGGCAGATTTTTTACTTGTTTTATGCAGAAAATCACTTAAATATTTTTGGTTCAAACTAGACTTATTTTCTTGGGTCGTTTTGCTCATCAAGAAAATACATCTTAATCAAAGAAAGTCATTTTTTTTGCAGTGTGTGTTCACATAGCAGTTGTATTGATATTATTTAAACATCTGCAATTATTTCAGCTCAAACTGTTCAATTTACAAATGAATGAAGACGTACGTCTGCCAGAAAACAAGATGCAACAGCTATAAAATAAAGCATCGCTATTGACTACAGGTCTGCTTGTTTGTGAGGTGAATCTTGAGTACATGTGATGTTTGTGTTGTGATCTCTAAAACATCAGAAGTTTACATTCACACACCTGACGCCACAGACAGAAATGACAACGCTTGGTAACACATCAAATAGAAAACCAGTGAACATTCAGACACTGAAAGTGTAATGTGAGCTTGAGGTTACTGTTGCATGGCTTTGTGTGTGTGCATTTGTGTTTATGTTAAATTGTGTGTGGGCATGTGTATGCGCATTTGTGTCTGTTTTCCACATCAGTGAATGATACAGTCTCTGTAGGCTGGATGACCCACTTCTCTTTCTCTCGCTCTCTCTTTCTCACTCCCCCAGTGTTCGACACCACCTAAACCGAGACCAAGACAATGCCAAAACCAGAGGGTTTTGAGACCGAGACAAGACCAAGACAATCAAAAATGGATAGAGTTACATCTTGGATGTGTGGGCCTTTGTATTAAATTTGTTGACAGATTTCTTTTTGTACTTTCCCCCATTCATCCCTAACCGGCACAACAGTAATGAAAAAACAAAAACAAATAAGAAATAAGTCAATGATTGCTTTTAAAGCCAGAAGTTTTTATGCAATCACATAAATGATGTTAACACATGCACCAGCGATTCCCACAGTTGTGGTCTTGACCACAGAGACCACTAAGTCTGAGACAAAGACGAGACAGAGACGAAAGACAGTCAAGACTCAGACAAAACCAAGACCGGTCTCAAGTACTACAACATGTGTCTTTTTCAAATGACATCACCTAACCATTTATTTTTGTCTCTGTCCTGGTCTACATACACACACTAATAATATACTGTAGCTCAGAGGCGATTCTAGGGTTAGAGCTTTAGGGGTGCTGAGCACCCAATGAGCTCCGCTGCCTTCCACCACCCGCTCTTTTTTCCTACAGAAACCAATAATATGTATATTGTAAAATAGCTATCATTTTAACATTGGTTCAACTAACTCCAAAATAAAGATTTTTCAGGCATGAAAATGGGTCAGGGGTGAAATAGATGAGAAGAATATTACCCCTCTAGGGTCCAGGAGCATGCTCCCCCTTAGAATTTTTTTAAAATAACATATTTTAAAGCATCAATTTGATGAGTTTTCAGATGCATTTTTTTTTGCCAACCTTTTTACTTCTAATTAATGGTGAGCTAGCACATTTTTGCCATTAATGTCATAATAAAGTCTCAGGACAAAAGGTGGGCTACACCAGCAGTGTGGGTATGGTTTTATGTGAATATACAGTGTACGTTTTAAGCCTTTGTCAAAATGACAAATCTCCTAATTTATAACTTTTATGCCTACAACATATGGTAGGTTTTGCAGCTTTTCTTTTAACAGTCCTTTAATTGAACCATTACCTGTACTATATGTCTAAAACAAAACACTTGTGACTCCTGCACTAAGGGTTATAAACGTTATCCCCTTTATATTAGTCTACATGTGACAAACTAAAAAAATATTTATTGTCTAGTTTGATAGTCAGACAGTTAGTGATTTCACACATAACTTACCGGTAGCCTACTGGTGGTATACAGTGATATGTAGTTTGTTTTCACTCTGTTCCAAACGCCATGTTTTCATGACGACTGACCAGAAAAGACGCACGTGATGTCATGTTTACATGACTCCCGATTGTTAAAACAATTCTCAAATTAACGATTAGTGATGTTACGTTTGACACCGAAGCTTCGATGCTTGCTTCAGACTCGAAAAGTCCTTGCAATGAACCACTGCTTCGGAGCTTGTATCGTTACGTCACTAGTCACGTGAAATACGACGTCTGAAGCAAACACACTGGTTCATTTCTCTGGTGAACCTCACGACTGCTTTGATAGCCCAATCCGGCGTTGACAGGTTTGAAACTGGCGGCTTTATTTTCCACACAAGTGAAGCCAAACCATAGAAAAGCTTTCTAAACAATTTTTGTGTACTCCAGCATCATCTGTTTCATGTGAGAGAATATTCTCCAAAGCTGGTGAATTTGTTAAAAAAAGAAAGAAATCGCCCACATCACCAAATGTATAGCCTATTAGGCTATATTATAAAATTATTAAAAAATATAAAATTATATTATAATTAATATAAAATTATATTTCTGAATAAAACCACAACATTTAATGAATACCCTCCTCCACATTGTCCAAGCCCTGTCCAGTTGCCCTCTGCCACATTATAAATACATTTTTAAATACATAAATGTCCAGTTATAGTAAGTTGTAGAGTGCTGTATTTTACGGCTAAATATTCACACACAAACACATCTCATGTTCAATGTTTTATTGAGGGTTTTAAACATGAACACAGTGTCAAAGCTCTGACAGCCCAAATAGGGGGGGGGGACCATTAACCTACTCGCATTGTCAGCTTTGTTGCATTACATTTACTTCACCAGCAGATGGTGGTGTTCATTTTCTGTTTGAATGAAGCTTCGAGTAATGAACCATTTTCGACACAATTGTATCGGAAAGCAATAATGCTTCGAAACGCTTCATTTGGCCATCACTATTAACGATAAATCATACAATAAACTTTAACAACGGAGACACACGTATGCACCTACCCACTGAGACGCACTGGAAGACTGCATGCGTCTTGCGGAAGAACACTTTAACCGGCGCTACTTCTCTCCGTTTAAGTCTATGGACGAGTCACCCAGGTACTGTGTTACTCCGCAGCGCGCGGGTACCCGCCGGACTAAAATAATCCGAAAATAAACACTTATTATACGTGTACCATGGTGATTCATTATAAGACAAAAACACGGCTTGAAAGATTGATTCGTGATGTACTCGCTCATTATAAACATAACGTAAACATTTTGTAAGATTTGAACAAAAAAGTTGCATCACACCACTTTTAACTGATTCTCACTCTGCGTGTGTTTCACGCTGAATGACGGACGGGCTATGCAGGTACAGAGAAGTAGAAGAAGAGGATGACACCATTTGCTAAGCGGGGAGGTTTTCATTTTCTACCTTATTATATATTTTAATTATTATACATTTGGAGTATGTTTTGGACATTATTTAACCTTGTCAAAGACGAACGAACATTTTAGAATAATTAAATTTCTTGCCCCAAGTTTTAGGGGTGCTGAGCTCCTTTTTAGGGGTGCTGAAGCACCCCTAAAAAGGGGCTAGCCTCGCCCATGCTGTAGCTGCTGAGCAAGTCATTTTGGGAAAGCATGGCCTAATTAAGCCGCTAACTGCTACAGGCGGATCCACTGTTGAGTAGTTGGTAACCCGAGATGAGTTTGTCTAAGTGAAGAAATTATTTTATGACTTCTTAAAATCCACCAGTTAATGTAGCAAGGGAGAAAGGTTACAAATATAAAGGATTGGTGACTTCAAATGGTGACATTGGAACAATTAAGTCGTCAACTGATATGTGCAATGAGATTAGTAATGTGCATTAATAATATGGTGTGTTGATGTAATATAACACAGCCTTTGGTCATTCTTTAACAAATATGAATGTTTTAAGCTCTTATGACCCCATTGAAAAGTCTGATGAATGTAATTTGCTCCTGTGTTGACATATTTCCTATTGAAACAAGCAGCAGGAAAGATTAAACATTTTGTTTTTTATAGTTTAAATCACAGCTTTGTTAATGGCTAAATAGAATAGGGTCCTCAGCAGGGAATGACGGCATCAATATTTTGGCAGATGGGACTCAATACAACCATAAGACTTTAAATGTGGCTGTAAAATTATGGCTTATTTTTAACCAAGCATTGGATCAAAAAAGAGACAAACCCAATCGTTGGGTTAAATTTATTCAGAAAATATTCAACAATAGGTTAAACAATAGGTCTCCGAGGACAATGAGACAAACAGACCCAGTTCCGGTAAATGTGAAAGTCGGCACACCTCTGACCCACCGGCAGACCTTCAACGTGATGCCCAGCTGATACATGACCAACGACCACCGGCAGAACCCGCTTAACCTCCGCTTAATCTCCTTAATCGTTTCAATGTAATATAAATACATCTCCCAAGGGTTTTTCCCTCCTAGGACTTTTTTTTTACTTCCCCGGCTGAGCCTGGGGTTTTTTTTCTCCTAGGGGGTTTTTCAACCCGGGGAGGCAGTCTTCTTGGGCTTAACTTAGCACCCTCTTCTTTACGTTACATTAGCAATACGCACGCTTATAATGTTGATTCATAGCCGCAGCAAATTAAGCTGCTTGTGCTATCGTGTATTATGTTGTGCTATCTGTCGTTTTTCTGTGCTTTCCACTGTTTCTATTAATGTAAAGCTGCTTTGAAACAATCACCAATTGTGAAAAGCGCTATATAAATAAAATTGAATTGAAATTGAATTAAACAACCCAGCATAGACTCTGGGCCGGATCTGCACCATGCAGATCCATGCTGAAGTCAGCAGCTCCGGTGCAGAACCGACCTGAAGTCGTCTACAGTGTGGCAACCCAACGATTTGGGTTTCCCCCAAACTTTTTTAGATTGTGTTGTCATTTTTGTTAAATGTTACTAGTCCACCAAGATGCAGAGGATGCATGTGAACTGAAAGCTGTAAAATATTAATTTTGAAATGATAAAACCTAGGTAGTTGAGTTCAAAGGATTTTTGGTGAGGCCGGTAGGTAAGACAACTTCAGGAATAAACTGTGATGAGTTGTGTATATTTTCATGAATGTCTGAGATGGTTTCTTTACTTTTAACTCATCACACAGACTGTGTTTCAGTTGCTGTGAAACATAACCTGTACAGCACCAATAATCTGAAGTGACTTTTTGTGATTCATTTCATTTCTTGTGAATTGTTTTTCACTCTGAACAATTTTTGACAAAGCCCTGAGTTAAACCGTCTGAAGGTTTATATTGCTGATGGATCATCAGGTTATGATGGGATTTATTTTTTTCTAATGGTCTTTCATTTGTCAGCAGTCTGTGCAGACTCAGATTCACGTTCATCATTTTACTGAAACGATTCTATAATATCAAAATTAAATGTAGTATTACAGTCAAGGGGGCAATGTCTCTGACATAAACAGTGCTTTTCTGTAAAACCACATATATCACATAACACACACACCGTTTCTGACAAATCTCATGTTAATCTCGGGTACACATAGAGTAGTATTTCATATTTCATACTTTATGTCCAAAGAGTCTTTCCTGTTGTCAGATTTATAAAAGACAGAACAGCCTTTCCGTTTTTTCCCCCCGAAAAACTCTTGGAAGCATACGATGGGAGGAGATATAGAGTTACGAGTACAGCACAGCTATATGTTCATGTTGTTTACATTAAATGCACTTATGCGTCGATTGCAAACATAACATTTGAGATTAGATTTTGATTTACTTACCGCCTGTGGTTCTGAGTCCTGGGGCCTCATTTATAAAATGCTGCGTAAAAAACATCCTACATTTCATCTTACGATCATTTAACAAAAATGCGTACGTGTGATTCATAAACCGAACGTACGCGCAGAAAACTCGCGTACCCCTTTCAAATCTATAAATCGCAAATGAACTTGAACTTGTGCGCGCAGCCGAGCAATTTCATATATCCGCCTTTAAACGATGCGTAATTAATGTCAGGCATATAAAAAAGCGCTTGTCAAGGTTTAAACCCAATTTCAAACAGCAAGAATGGCTTATATTTTCAAAAACCTGCAGCAATCAAACAAGCAAAAGTGTGTACGTCTGCTCAGACCCTGACGTGACGCTAAGCACTTTTCCACGTCAAAGACGGTTTTTATAAATATGGACTTTGCCGTGGATTTTTGCCTACGCACACTTTACGATCAAATCTGTGCGTACGCACGCTTTATAAAGGAGCCCCCTGATCTGAGTGTTCTAACGTTGGGATCGCTCCATCACTCAGTTGAAATCGATTAGCAAATCCGCTGTCGAACTGGGCCTTGTTTGTAAAGCAACCGTCTTCGAAATGGAAGTAACTAATATAAACCCATTCGCAATTACCTTGCTGTCCAGGGAAAAAACAAACTGCATCCACTATTATCCTAAAATGGGGTTACTTGGAAAGCTGAATAAGGTTTTATTGTCCTTACTTCCAAAAACACACACTTATTTTGTTGTGCCATTGTTGACTCTTGATGTGTAACAAAGTTGTCGCGTGCAGTGTTGTTTGTGACTTTTACTTAAAGGAAAAATCCTAATGATGAGCGTTCCTGCTCTCACTCTGATTGTCGTGTGGGCGTGCTTTTTCAGGAAAAGTGCCTATAAAAGGAATAAGAGGTCTATGATACATAACCATGTTCGAAAAAACTTTCCAAAACTTGTAGGAAAGAGGATGAGTGAGTTCGGCCCAGAAATACTCACATGTCACTTGCTCAACTGCGTTTTTGACACTTAGCCTTCGCTTAGCATGAGAAATAAAACTCTTGAAAGCTCCACTGTGTACTTTTTTGAGTTAATTCTTAGCAAAAACCCATGTTTTCTTTCAAAAGTATGTGCTAATTCATGCGTAATTAATTCCACCCCACTAATCAAAGTATTCTCGTAAGTGTAGAATCTGCTATACCGTCGAATCGCTCTCTGGCTGAATCCATGTTGTGCCTCCATCTCTGAAATACATTCGCCGACGAGGTACATTCCTGAAATTCAAGCCCCGCCTTTCGCGCTTTCAGAGTCACTCACGCTGGCCGCTAGCTGAAGCCTTCGGAGGTTGCATGTGTAGGCGGTATACGTCATCAAGACAGTCTTATTTCAGAATATTAACAATTATAAAGCTGACAATTATTCTTAGTTAATTGTAAATTGATGTAATGTGCTTATGACTTGCGAATGTAATGCTCAGTTAATTTAAATAAACCAGGCTTGATGACGTATGCAGCTTGCGACCTGCGTAGACTGAATCCTTCGGATTTTACAACAGCCGCACGCCGTGATAAACCTGCGATCTAATGCTTTGATTTGAAAGCCTGTTGAAGACATATTCTCGAGGACATTAAAACAAGCCAAAGAAGCGAAACGGGGATTTTAAACGACAACGCGACAGGAAAAACATCAAGACCAAAGTCAATATTGGAGTTATTTTTATTTTTTTATTTATCCTTTATTTTACCAGGAAAATCCCATTGAGATATAAAATCTCTTCTTCCAGGGAGTCCTGGCCAAAATGGCAGCACACAAAGTTTCACACAAAAGTTCACAACATAGAAACATTTGAAACTCAAAAACCTACTTAGCAAAACATAGACATGTTTCCTTTAAATTAATCAATAAGAGCTTTTTAAAAGCATTTAAAGTGGGGAGTGTTTCTATTTTTATTAAACTCTGCAGTTCATTCCATAGACCGGGAGCATACGAAGAAAAGGCAGTTTTACCAAACTCTGACCGTACTCTAGGAACATTTAAAAGCAGTTTAACAGCAGATCTTGTACTATATTTACAGGTGTAATATGATAAAAGACGACAGATATAAATTGGCAATATGCCTAACAATGCCTTAGCAATAAACATCAACATGTGTATTTTTCTCCTTTGAAACAAAGAAGTCCAACCCAACAGTTCATATAAAATACAATGATGAGTGCGTGAAGAGGCACTCGTCACAAAGCGTAAGGCAGCATGGCAATCTAGCTTTTTTAAATTAGATGAATTCGCATGCATATACATCACATCACCGTAATCTACAGAAAGAAAACAACTTTAAATTATTTTCTTTCTTGCTTCAAAAGGAAAACATTTCTTTAAACGAAAAAGGAAACCCAATTTTGGCCTAAGCTTTTTTAAAAGATTTTCTATATGTACATTAAAACCTAATTTTTCATCTAGCCAAATGCCTAAGTATTTATAACAGTTTACTCTTTCTATACAGTCCCCTTCTAAAGTTAAAATCTGACTATCTGTTTTAATTGAATCACGGGCAAAAATCATATAATTTGTTTTTTTATTATACCACGGGTCTGTTGAATGCTGCATTCTGATTGGCTGAGAAATGTTCTATGGGTGTTGATTATTTTTCTGTAAACCGCACACCTAATTTTTCAAATGTCTTAAAAATAGGCACCAGAGCAATGTTTGTGGTAACCGTGGTATAAGAGGAATAATTGACCCCGGTCCTTTGAATTATTTGAAAATAATGCACACCTGCGGTGTAACGGCACTCCGCTTCGCGTCGTGCCGCATTGCCCCCTTGGTGTGCATTATTTTCTTATAATTCAATGGCCCGTCGTCAATTATTCCTTACGTATTTAATACCAAGTTCAAACTTAACAATGACCGTTGCAAAGAATGAAATGAATCTTGCAGGACCTCTATGGCTTGGCTCAAAGAATGTGCTACTGTATAAATGATTGTATCATCAGCATATAGATGAATTTTAGCTTTGGTTATCCCACAATCAATATCATTTATATAAATAGAAAATAGGATTGGTGCTAAAATAGAACCCTGTGGTACACCTTTTATAATTGTTTGTTCTGCTGATATAATATTTTCAGCTGAAACACACTGAGTTCTTTCAGATAAATAATTTTTAAACCAATTTAAAACCATTTCACTAAAACCCACACAAGTAAGTCTCTGCAACAGTAGTTTATGATCAACGGAGTCAAATGCTTTAGCAAGATCTACAAATAAGGCTGCACAGTGCTGTTTACTATCCAATCCTTTAATAATATCATCAGTGACCAGGATAGCTGCTGTTATAGTGCTATGACCTGATCTAAAGCCAGAATGAAATTCATTTAAAATTTTATTTTCAGTTATAAACTGTTTTACTTGATCATTTACAAAAGATTCAAATACTTTAGCCCTCACTGACAACCTTGAAATTGGACGGTAATTATTCATATTATATGGATCACCCCCTTTTAACAAGGGTAGCACCATAGCCGATTTCCATGCATGGGGAATAACACCTGATTTTAAACTTAAGTTCAAAATCGAAGTGATGGGCTCTGTTATAAGATCTGCAGCAATTTTTAAAAAGTAAGGCTCTATTTTATCAGATCCCGCTGACTTCTTACAATCCAAAGTTGATAAGGCTTTATAGACTTGAGTAGCTAAAATAGGAATAAACGTGAATGGCTGCGAGCTACACAAAGGTTTTTCCACTTTATATTTTATATTATTTTCCTTTAAATGACTAGTATCTGTACTTAAGTCAGCAGAGATAAAATGAGTATTAAAAGCTTTTACAATATTCTCTTTGTCTCGGATTATACACTGAAAAAAAAAATCCTTTCAATTTACGTAATTTTAATGTGTACATCGGTCCCACATAATCCGATTGTGTAAAACCAAAATAATTTTCCTCATATAATTTTTATGTGTCAGACCAAAACATTTTAATTGTTTTAAGTAGTCTAATATAAATATATTGACTCAAAGTGCCATTTCTCTTTACTATAACACATTTATTTTGTAATGTTTAAGTAATTTTATTATGTAAGGGGACTAGATTTTCATCTGTAATTCCAACATGCTTTTTTAATGCTTATATTATGAGATTATGTAACTCTAAAGCAATTTCATTATGTCTCTGGCACCAGAATAATCACTCATAATTATCCAAATGTTATTTATTTCTTTTTTAAATACAAAATACATTTGCATTGGCATAAAAAGCAAACAGTTTTGTACAAATGTTTAGTGATATTTAGGCAAACCACTGCTTTCAGATCATCAATTCATTTAAATCACTACACATTAATTCATTAACAGTCAATAACTATTACAACAATCAGCACATGCAGTACATACATAAAGGGGCAATTTCCCAGACAGGTTGTAGATTAAGCCATGACTAGGCCCTAGTAGTTATATTAGAATATTTTTTACAAAAAAAGTTTACAAACAAACCTACCTTACAAAAACAACACTGGAATACATCTTGAGACAAAACAATGGCACTGATATATGTCAAGATATGTCAGTGCAATATGTTTTCAAATTAAGGCATTGCAAAAGTCTGGGACTAGGAAAAGCCCCATCTGTAAAACTGACCCAAATGTTTAAAATAGTTACTATCACAGTAGATTTAGAAGTGCTAAAACACAAACACTGCATTCCAAAGAGACATGCAAAAGAGTAAGTACTATTATTTTTTAAATGGATTTACAAACTGGAAAATATCACTCCTTCAGAAAGTCAGAGCTACAGCATTTGTATAAACTGATAATCAAAGATTCAACAAAAACAAAATACAACAACCATTTCCAAAATCAACTCTGAGCAGCTAACTGTTAATGTTTTAATAAGAGAAAACACTTAAAACAGATAAATAAAAAGAACATAAATTAGCAGCACAGTCTTTCTGATCCTTTCACTGAAAGAAACTGTTCGTTAAAGTTACGCTCAATGTAGTTCCATTAAAATATTTTGGATTTCCTCAAAAATAAAGCGGAGATCAGGATAGGTCAGGTTTAAAGGAATACATCAACTCAAACAACACGGCACGATGTTGCAACACCTTCATGCCTTCCAGGACTATACAAAGATCCTCTTCTTCAAGAAGCATGTTGTTTGAGAGCACAAATCCCAACATTGGTGTCTTCAAATGACCTCACTGATGCTGACTTCATCCATGCCCTGTACAAAACAGACCAATTTAGTTAAAGAAACAGAAAAAAGTTACTGTTACAATAAAAGTGTCATTGGAAATGAGTACAATGCAAACAGATAAGTATACAGACCCATGTGCATTGCCACAGCATGTTACAATTGGTTACAAATACATGGGTTACAAAGCAAGGCAGCTGCACTGTCCACTGCTCCAGGTGTGTGTGTGTGTGTGTGTGTGTGTGTGTGTGTGTGTGTGTGTGTGTGTGTGTGTGTGTGTGTGTTAAATAAAGAGGCCACATTTCAAGTGTGTGCTACCATACCTGACAATCACAGCAAAATGATCTCATTTTCTCACTCTCATGTTGTTACAGACCTGTATAAATGTCTTTGTTCTGATGAACACGAAGGAAGATATTTATTTTGAGGAATGTTTGCAACCAAACTGTTCATGAGCCCCATTCACTTCCATAGTATTATATTTCCCCACTATGGAAGTGAATGGGGCTTATGATTGGTTTGGGTACAAACATTCCTTAAAAAAAATCTTCCTAAGGGCTCAGTCACACCAAAAGCGTTTATGGCAGTTGCAGGCGCCTTTTTTGAATGATATTCTATGGGCAGGGCATGTTTGCGCGCTGTTTATGCGCGCCGAGCGCCTTGCGGTTTTCTGCCGCCTGCCGCGCACGCGTTTTTGAAGGAGCGCTGAGAGCGGAGAAGCGCCTGACGTCATTTGCGTCTTCCATTGTCCAATCGAATCAGGGGAGAGGCGGGCCTTACGTTGTGGTGAGGGAAGTTTACAGTTGCTTTGAAGAACCGGACTCCACTCGCTCACTCTCTCCTGCGTGTTTGTGCACCTCTCACCCCCAAACAAGGTCAGAGCAAGCGTCCTCTTTTTAAAGTTTCTGCTAATATGACAGTTAACAGCAAAAGAGCACTCACGCTTCAATATTTGATTGACAAGACAGCTGACTCGGTGGTTGCTTAGCAATATGTAAAGCTGCGCCGCACTGCTCTTTTTTAAAAAAGGCAGTGCGTCGCGCCTTGCGTTTGCAAGCGTTTAAAGCGCTTTTGGTGTGACTGACCCCTTAGTGTTCATCAGAACAAAGACATTTATACAGGTTTGTAACAACATGATAGGGAGTAAGTGATGAGAATTTTTATTTTTGGGTGAACTACCCCTTTAAATCTTCCCAGGTGTTTTAATGACCCTTGTGCCAAAAGATGTAACTAAAACATACTAAATGTTCTGTACTTCCAACAAGGTTTACACATTTGTATGTCTATGAATCTATATTACTTACTTCTGTCATTTGATCATTGATTGTTCCAAGTCTTTTTGCTAGCTGTCCTCCTTTCTGATAGAAAAGTTTCATCAGGTTTTTGGATTGGAGGTCCAGGTGACACGCAGGAACATAAGACAGTAGTGATTCTTTTAAATTCAGCATTTATCTGAAAACAAATTAACCAACCATTGTTTATTTGAGTACTGCGAGTCAAAAAATAATACATGTATATTAGTTACAAAAATAAGATTTTTTTTGATGACTTACCAATGCTTTTGAGTGTGTAGCGTATGAAAGGATGATGGACCTATAAGAGGAAATATTCAGAGGTGAAATCAACACATAACCTCAAATGATGAAGGTCACACATACACAGAGCAATAATGAAATAAGTATTATATCTGTCATAGGACGCAATTTTGGACAAAATTAGATCTTAAAACAACAAGGTTCTCTTCTGAAAATGTCAGCTTTAAGGTGTGGCACTTCAAAGCGTTTTTTTTCAGTTAATATAGCAGACGTCACGCGAGACATTTAAAAAAGCTTTTTCTAACAGAATCAAGTGTTGCTCGTGGCGTAGCGAAGTCATGAATAACTGACGCGGGTCTGATAATCTGATTAAGCAGACAGTTTTTTTAATACGCAATGTCATTATTAATGTAGTCAATTGATATCATCTGGTAAATTACTTACATGGATAACGTTACTCTGGACAGAATAACGTTTGGTTAGCGTTTTATTTGTCCTGAACCGTTTCCATAGAACAGCTGAGTAAAAAGTGCCTCAAAAGTCAACTCAAAGCTGACAGTTTTCAACTCGGATAAAACTACCAAACAAGAAATGACGTTATACAGCTGACATTTTTAAAACGCTGTTTTTCTTTATGAGCCTTACACTTACTGACTGACTGACTGACTGTAACGTTAACTTACTCCTCCAAACTAATTTTTACTACAAGTCATTGCAATGACTACATATTGTAAAAAACTGTCTATCTAGTGAAGATGTATCACGTATAAAGTGAACATAAATAAATAATAAAACTTACTTTAATAACGTGGTGTCCGTCTGAGAGAGTTCTTCTGACTGACTGCTGTGCTGAGTCTTCATTTTGGCGCCCAAAACAAACGATGTTTATTCTTCTTTTATGGCAGTTGACATCCTTTTCATTGAGCGTTACTGCCACCTGCTGCTCAGGAGGTGCCGTTTTGTTTGCTTACTCAATTTTATTGCTTTAACTATTCAATTCAATCAATTTTAATCAATGTGAGAATAATGTGTTCATTTTACATTCAAACAAAACATTTTCATCCTAATCAATTAAATTATGTTTACACAAGGAATATAAATATTTTGTTTTGCATATACATGTTTATTTTATTTAAATTCAAAGACCCACCAAGTCCATTTTTTTCAGTGTACTCTCATTTATTTTTAAATAGTCCGGTAAACTGTTGGAGGTTTTTTTTACCTCCAAGTGATCGAGTTAACTTCCAGAAATTAGCCGGATTATTCAAATTTTCATTCATCATATTTATATAATAGTCACATTTAGATTTTTTTACCAATTTTGTACAATTATTTCTTATTGTCTTATAATTTACCCAGTCCATATTATTATTTGTTTTCTTTGCTTTAGCCCATGCGTTATCTCTTTTTTTTATAAGAGAAGATAGTGACTCATTAAACCAAGGATTATCTCTACTTCTTACTCTAAATCTTTTAAAAGGTGCATGTTTATCACATATAGTCAAAAAAGTGCGCCTAAAATATTCCCATGCTATATCAACATCAGGTATATGTGAAACAACATATAGATCACTATTATAAATATCTTTCAAAAAAGCTTGATCATTAAAATTTTTAAATTGTCGCTTCAAAATAAAACGTGGTTTACTCTTTGGAGTCTTGCAATTTCTTATACCCACTATCGCACAATGATCACTAATATCATTACAAAAAATTCCTACTGCTGAAAATCTATGAGGAGCATTAGTTAAAATAACATCCAGTAGCGTAGATTTTACTGGGTCTTTATGATTTAACCGGGTGGGTGACTTTATCAATTGGTCCAGACAAAAGAAGTTGCTACTTTCTATCTTCTCCACAGGTAATTCAGCATATTCGTTTACATCTATACAGTCTATGTTGTAAACTTAAAGTTTTATAGTTCTTTGGCTAACTATAGCATGGTTATGCAGTTAGTGTAAACATGCATGTGTTTGAACAGCCACACGCCGTCTCTCCGCCCATTTATGTAATCTGAGGTACTGAGATAAATGTTTTAAATCTTTTCTGACCTCTAGCACAAACACACGGTGACAGCCCTATTTTTAGCCTTTCATTGATAAAACGCCGCTGATCTGCGTGTCTTTCATTTCATTTTACAAGCGTGTGAAAGTTGAGCGATCTTATTTCACCAATATCAGAGATTAAAGCTCTTACATACACACGGACATGTAACGTTTACTTAAAACATAAGCATTGGACTCTGACATAATATAAGTTCACGTCCATTTAAACCCATCATTACTCCCGCACATGATTAAATGACAGGAGAGGGACTCGTCCACAGACCATCTCCTCAGTAATCTGGAGAGAAGCGGTCGAAAATGGACAAAAAGAGACGGATTTAAACACCAAGTGTAAACGTGAAGTGTAACAGCCCCTGGGATATTTTTCCTCACGTGGATGAAAAAGGAGTGTCTTAGCTACATATATGGTTGCTTTTTGTATGTGATTTTAAGCGGACATATCATGACAATCAGACTTTTTACATGTTTAACATAAATCTGTGTGCTTTGATGGATCACAGGCAAAGTACATTGCAAATTGTTCATTTTTTCATTGCTTTTGCTTTGTAGCTACTGGAAGCCATGTTAACCTTGGCATGACAGGGCCACCGTACTAGTTAAAACGCGTTCCGAATGGGGGGGGGGGGGAGGGGGGGGGGCTAGAAAGTAATGTTCAGTTGGTTGTCATATAGAATTTTACCGCTAGATGGGAGTAGATCCTACACAGTGGAGCTTTAATCAAATCTGTGTTAATATGTCAGAATGCATAAAATACTGTGAACCCCTCCTTTAACTCTTTCCCCGCCATTGCAGAGTGATTATTAAGAGAAAATGGCTGTTTCTCAATTCCAAGAACGCAAAGAACGAACTTGGGTTCTCATGGAGATCAGTCTTGCCAGGCGACCTTGGAAGAACGAACTCAGAAGGTTGCGAGAACACAGACACACTTGTGAGAATTGAGATGTGCGATCTTCCTGTTGGTAACCTGACCTCCCCAGATTCAACATCGCAACATTCATAAAGTGACAAACATACCAAACATACCATTATCTGCATTATTATATATATATTTTTTATGTCATTTTGTAATGGCAAATACGTAAATATTTTTAGATACCTTGTCAGGAATAATAATATAATCTAAAATAAGACACTGATTAAGATGAAGATGAGTTGTTCTATGCCAATAAAACATATATTTAAATATCCAATTTGAGTTTTTATGTATCTAATACTTAAAATGTTTACAACTTAATGTTGTGTGTAGCACTTCCCTCCTCAGCTCAATGACTTCTGGAGCGTAAAGCGATTTCAGCGCGCAAGTCTGCACTCGATGCATCCTCAATATCAAGAACACATCCGGGTATATCTTCATGAGTCTTCTGTACTTGCGTTTTTGAGAATTGGAATTGAACTTTGACAGTTAATAATGACGTAGAGCAAGAAAACGAGGAAGCAAGAACGCTGAAGAACGCATATTGAGAAACAGCCAACATTTCTCTGCCAATGACGCTTTGCTGACGAGTTTTTACGATAATCTGTAATCTGTAATCTGTAATTCCACTGTTATCTCACCCAATTTATAAAAAACTGCCGCAAAAACTAATTTAACAACATTTTAAACTTCTTGTATGTTTTGATCATAATAAGACATTTTTTTACAAAAATGCAATTATTTCAGCTTTTTGTTCAATTTTTTTTAAAGAAACTTATTTAAGAGGTAATAAAAAGAGAACAAATAATGAAAGGATGAAAAGTTTTTCCCACAGTGTTTGTTTGTTTGATTGTTTGTTTGTTTGAAAGCAGAGGGTCTGTTCTTTTTTATTTATATGTTTATATATATAATGGAATGGGTTAATGTTACAAATATTTTTTTTACTTGAAGATGTTATCTTCACGGCTCTGATACATGAAGATGATTTTGAGTGTAAAGACTTAGTTGTGTTGGCAGTTTGACCCAAGACTTCTTGACCTCAAAAGCTGATGCACTGTTAGAAAAAAATTACAAAAACTGTTGCTGGGGCGGCACCCTTTTAAAACCTACACGTCTGCATGGCCGTAGCCAGATGAGGTCACAGAGGTCCGGACCTCGGTAATTTTTTCATATTAAAAAATAAAATTTGAAGTTCTCTGAATGACTAATTGTGATTGTTAGGTGTAGGTTAGTATTAGCGATTTTTCTGATTTATTTCTGAGATACAAGATTTGGACGAACTTTGTTTTTTAAGGCCAATTATTTTTGCTTGTTTTTCGTACTAGAATCTGGCAACATGGAAACTGAAAGTTATCAAATAAGATGCATCATTAAGCGCGAGCAGGTTATTGCTGACAGGATAAAAGCAGTAAGATAAAGCAGTAATCATCATAATTGTGTCTGTAAGAGTATCAACAGTATCAACAACACTATCGAAAAAAAACAGAAAATAACTCTGGTACAAAGATGTAGAAGAATTGGGTTTAAATAAAATATGCCAAATATGTTAAAACACGCAGCGTAAAACGGTAAAGCTATCTCAACAAAACATAAGCATTAAGAATTCTGTTATTTCATTTAATTTAGAAGTTAACCTTAACAAAGTCATGCTGAAAACAATAAGTAAATACAATAAATCTTGAAACGTTTTTGTTATATAATATTGCTTATTAAAATGATTACAAAAATAAACATTGTTGCATGAAAAAGTAATAAATAATCCAACAGTCCAAGTCCATCCCCCAAAACAGAGTAAGTGTAAAAAGGTTAAGACAAAATAGTTTAGATCCCAGGTAAAAATAAAGTATGCTTCAATGTACTTAAACCACATAAATACTTGCAAGTACATTTGTAAGTTATGTAAAGTTATGCTACAAATATACTAATTAAAAGTAAAGTTCTATTTGAGCAGTATTTCAGTTTACCTAAAAAGTAAGAATACCAGTACCAACTAGATTTTTATTGAAATAAATTACAATTTTTTTTTCCTTAATTTTAAGAAGTACCAAAAACATATGTGATATAAGCCACAAAATGAGTGCACGGAAATAGTACATTTACTAAGTGTACTTAAAAAGTGTATTTTATTTAAGTGCACTTTTTTTCACCTGGGATAGCATTTGTTAACTCTTAACACCCCACCCTGGACCTCTGTAATTTTCAAACCCTGGCTACGGCCATGCACGTCTGTACCTATAAAGGGCATATTAGTACCTCAAAGGTACATACCAGCACCTAAATGGTACAAATTAGGACCTTTTTAAAGGGTGTCCCAGTGACAGCTTCTATAAAAAAATCTGAAACATTTTATCATCTGAAATTTACATTTATTTATTTGTCTTTCTGAAATACACTACACATGAGAGAAAGACCTGTGATAAATTCATATCATTACAGTTCACATGTGTTAGGGGTTGATGATCTTTGAATCATCTGTCTGGAATGAGATGTAAAATAATCATCATATTCATCTCAGACAGCTTAATCTTGTTTTTATTGGTCTGTTTGACAGATGCTCCTATAACTCAATTTAAAGAATATTCTGGACATTTTCTAGTCGGTCAAACCTGTAATTGTCTTTACCATAACAGCTGGTTTACAAGAACAACAGCTTGATTCAATTAGTAATGAATGCAGATGTGTAAAGCCTGAGGGTCACCCACCTGCAACCCAATAACTCATTTGAACATCCCCTTTAGCTTATCATTATAAATCTCTGTGTGTTTGCATTTACATGCAGAGAGGAGATCAAGATTGGTTAAAACACCTGTTTATAGGGTCCTTCTTAAATTGGGAAGTGAAGTTTGCAGTAGAGGTTTTAAAACTTTTATTTAATTTGGTTCAAGGACTGCTAGGTCTAATATGCTTGTATTTTAATACTCAAAAGTCAAAAATGGTCCGAAGCTGTCACTAGGA